>NC_056739.1:1803023592-1803045405 GCF_019279795.1 Protopterus annectens | reverse complement strand
TTCCTCTATGCAGAAATATGCTTGAAATGCAAAAAGAAAGCTAAAAACAATAAACGGTCATACTGAGATTGGCAGTAGAGCCAGACCCAGGACTGCCCTGTCCCTTTGTAGGGTGGATTGTACCCTACACACCTGCAGAGTTTCAGCCTCCTATGTTTTTCCCTCTTGGAGAAAAAGAACTTTCCATAGGTATTTTTTCTCTATGCAGAAATATGCTTGAAATGCAAAAAGAAAACTAAAAACAAACGGTCATACTGAAACTGCCAGTTAAGCCAGACCCAGGATTGCCCTACCCCTTTGTAGGGTGGATTGTACCCTACACACCTGCAGAGTTTCAGCCTCCTAGCTTTTTCCCTCTTGGAGAAAAACAACTTTCCACAGGTATTTTTTCTCTATGCAGAAATATGCTTGAAATGCAAAAAGAAAGCTAAAAACAATAAACGGTCATACTGAAACTGGCAGTTAAGCCAGAACCAGGATTGCCCTACCCCTTTGTAGGGGGGATTGTACCCTACACACCTGCAGAGTTTCAGCCTCCTAGCTGTTTCCCTCTTGGAGAAAAACAACTTTCCAGGGTTATTTTTTCTCTATGCAGAAACATGCTTGAAATGCATAGGGAAAGCTAAAAACAATAAACGGTCATACTGAAACTGGCAGTTAAGCCAGAACCAGGATTGCCCTACCCCTGTGTAGGGGGGATTGTACCCTACACACCTGCAGAGTTTCAGCCTCCTAGCTTTTTTCCTCTTGGAGAAAAACAACTTTCCATTGGTATTTTTTCTCTATGCAGAAGAATGCTTGAAATGCAAAAAGAAAGCTAAAAACAATAAACGGTCATACTGAAACTGGCAGTTAAGCCAGAACCAGGATTGCCCTACCCCTTTGTAGGGTGGATTGTACCCTACACACCTGCAGAGTTTCAGCCTCCTAGCTGTTTCCCTCTTGGAGAAAAACAACTTTCCAGGGTTATTTTTTCTCTATGCAGAAACATGCTTGAAATGCATAGGGAAAGCTAAAAACAATAAACGGTCATACTGAAACTGGCAGTGAAGCCAGAACCAGGATTGCCCTACCCCTTTGTAGGGTGGATAATACCATACACACCTGCAGAGTTTCAGCCTCCTAGCTTTTTCCCTCTTGGAGAAAAACAACTTTCCATAGGTATTTTTTCTCTTGCAGAAACATGCTTGAAATGCATAGGGAAAGCTAAAAATAATAAACGGTCATACTGAAACTGGCAGTTAAGCCAGAAGCAGGATTGCCCTACCCCTTTGTAGGGGTGATTGTACCCTACACACCTGCAGAGTTTCAGCCTCCTAGCTTTTTCCCTCTTGGAGAAAAATAACTTTCCATAGCTATTTTTTCTCTATGCAGAAATATGCTTGAAATGCAAAAAGAAAGCTAAAAACAATAAACGGTCATACTGAGATTGGCAGTAGAGCCAGACCCAGGATTGCCCTGCCCCTTTGTAGGGTGGATTGTACCCTACACACCTGCAGTGTTTCCGCCTCCTATGTTTTTCCCTCTTGGAGAAAAACAACTTTCCATAGGTATTTTTTCTCTATGAGGAAATATGCTTGAAATGCAAAAAGAAAGCTAAAAACAATAAACGGTCATACTGAAATTGCCAGTTAAGCCAGACCCAGGATTGCCCTACCCCTTTGTAGGGTGGATTGTACCCTACACACCTGCAGAGTTTCAGCCTCCTAGATTTTTCCCTCTTGGAGAAAAATAACTTTACACAGGTATTTTTTCTCTATGCAGAAACATGCTTGAAATGTATAGGGAAAGCTAAAAACAATAAACGGTCATACTGAAACTTCCAGTTAAGCCAGAACCAGGATTGCCCTACCACTTTGTAGGGGGGATTCAGGGCCGGCCTTAGCTCAAACGGCGCCCTAGGCGAAGCACTGCTCTGGCGCCCCTTAAGCCCCACCCACACTGAACACAAGGAACACCCCTATTTGAGCCACGCCCACAGAAGGGCCACTCCCACAAAACACTCCAGTTCTTTCCATGTTTAAATGCATGAAAATCCAAGTCATACTTTAAGACATCTTGTAGTTTAGTTGACTGCAATTGAAGGCTGAATATCCTTAAACCTGGTTGATCTGTTGCTTGTGTAGTGTTCATCTGCAGTCATGAGACAGTATTAACTTTTTTTGCAATGTGCATTGATGTTTCATTGATGTTTGTGTAGAAGTTCTCATTTGGTCTAGTGTAGCAGCAACTCTACATTTGTACTATATACCCTGATGTGCTTCATGCTCTTCACAGGTCAGCAATCAAGTCTACACATACTTCAGACAGCTACATAGTGATGTGGTGGTGCTGCAGCTGTATGCTGACCCAGAGGCCAAAAAGGAAAGCAGTGTTACTACTACAGTCAGTGATGTCTTGAACTTTGCATACAACTTAACACTAAGCAGATTTCAGAATTGTATTGGCAGTGTTTATCCATTATGGGTTGCAGATGGATATGGGACCTTTAAATTCAGTTTTAAACAGCAGTGTACTACTTTCAGCCATCATGTCAATGCAAGTAATTTGAAGACATATTTAAGACGAGAGACATCAATAGTGTCAAATGATTTATTCCATTACTTGTCAAGTACATTTTATATGCAATCTTTGACAGTAAAATTTTGCATTTGTACAAACTGTCAGTTCTGGTTGACCAATTTGAAAACAGGTTTCAGTTGGCACAATTAATGCTAGAGACATTGAAATAGTCAGATTTTATTTCATTGCTGGCTGCTAGACATTTACTTTATACAGTTTATAAATTGTCAGATGACTTTATTGCATTGCTCTCCCATTACATGTACAGTTCTATATGCATGTTTCACATTTGTATAAACTGCCAGGTGCACTTGAATTGTCATTTCATGTGAAAGACATTGGAAATTGTCATTTAATTATTCCTTTGCTGGCTACCAGATGAACATTTCCAACTGCAGTCTTCAACAATAAAAAGTGTTTCACTTGTAAAAACTGTCCAGTCTGCTTGATTTAAAACATTGGGTTTCAGTTGGCACAATTAATGGTAGACATTGAAATTGTCAGATTTTAATTGCTGGCTCCTAGACATTTCTATATGCAATATTTGACAGTTAAATGTTTAACTTGCAAAGTGTCAGGTCCACATGAGTAACCTGAAGACATTCATTTAGCTGGTTCAGTTCATGCTTGACATTGTAGTCCGGTTTTATTCCACTGCTGCCATTAGATGTACATTTCTATATGCACATGTTTCACAATGAAATGTGTGAGGTCCACGTGAATTGACACCCTTCATGTCAACAATAGTCATTCAAGTATTCCTTTGCTGGCTATTAGATGTGCATTTCTAAATGCAGTGTTCAACAGTAAAAAGTGTTTAACTTGTACAAACTGTCAGGTCCACTTAAGTTGAAGACATTAGATTTTAGTTGGTGCACTTCAATGTTAAACATCAAAATTTGTCACATTTTATCTGCTGCTATTCATGCATTTCTATATGCAATACTTCACAATTAATGTGCAACGTGAACAAAAAAGGTGTCTGGTCTGCTGGAGTAATTTTGAAAAGGTTAGGCATAGTTCAGGTTAAAGACACTGAAATGGTCAGATTTTATTTCATTGCTGGCTACTACACATTTCTATTTAATGTGTGACTTAATTGCCAAACTGTCAGGTACGCGAGTTATTTGAAGACTCATTTAGCTGGTTCATGCTTCAGACATTGTAATAGTTTTGTTTTATTCCCCTGCTGCCATTTGATGTACATTTCTATATGCAATGTTTCACAGTGAAATGTTACACTTGTACAAACTGTCAAGTTTACTGCAGTCTTAGAGATTTCAGTTGGCACATTCCCTCTGAAATGTGGCGTATCATTGTCTGGTAATTTATTTAAGACTGGCACTGACCCTATTGGCATTATACAACTACACCTTTAATTACACAATGAACCCAAGATTGGCCCTAGGGTCTACACAAGCCTAGCCATAACCAATTCCTGAAACATTAGCAGATGCAAGAACAGGGTTTGACTTTGTTATAGCCATTCAGGTTTGCCAGTCACAGTAGTAGAGAAGTGCACAACTGACAGTACTCAGCTTCCCTACCAACTTTGCTGTACTGCTTCCCTACAGGAACTCTGGCATACTGCACAATTGTTATGCCTTACACTGTAAAATCTTGACTACAGGTTAAATCATGCATAATTTGCACACCATTCATTACCTACCTAGCTACTTACTAAAAGCTGCACTTATCATGCCTTGCACTGAGCAAATCAATTATATCACCATAGTCTATCTGGCAAGATACCTCATTCATTGAGATCATAGCCAAGGCCACAAGTCTATCTTGCCACATAGTACTTAAATATGTTAGTTGTAGTTTGGAGAAGCTTCTCTCCCCAGATGCAACTGTCATTAGCAGTGTCAACAAAATGTGCAGAGCTACCACTACCTGTGGGAATATCTTAAGTAATACGCGCTTTATTACATTGACATCCAGCACTGATAATCCCTTTGGAGTAATGTGTTAGTTTAATTCCTCATACAGCTGTACTACATCAATATCAGCAGATTCCAACTGGGTTAACCGACAGAACTGAAATATGTTCAGTAACTACCAAGAGTTCTTGTATGTTGTAGAAGCCAAAAGTAGCACTGAGCTGGACACTGAGTGAACCCGTCCTTCACAGATGACTGCATCAACATGAGTGTTGAGTTAACTTTATTCTGTTCAGGACTAAGTCATTTGGTTGATAAAAGCCTCTGCTTTCCTGGGTCTCACCTCATCTGCACCAGGAAACTGGAATTCTACCTCCAGTGCTTCTGCTAGCTCAGTAGTAGTTACTTTTGGCATTTTGTACCTTGTGGCCCTGTATTATGTTAAAACACTTTTCAGTTCATCAAGCAGAATCACTGCTTGATCAATTTGCATGGAAGAGCTTTGCAAATGTTTACTGACTTTTCCAACCTTCACTAATGCATCATACCAGACCACCAGTGCTATTAAAAACTTAACACTTCTTGTACTAGCCATGCTGCTTCAGATATGTGTTAGGATCTTTTGCGAGTTCTGCCACTGAAACCAAGGCATTGGAAAGTGCACCCACTTTAGGGTGCTTGACACTTTTTACCCTACACTTCCACCTGGTCTCAAAGTGGCTTTACAGATAGACCTGACATCACAAAATATTTTGTACCACTGAAAAGTGTACATTCGTTGCAGATTACCAAAGAAGGAAACATCTACTGAAGACTTTGCAGCATCACTTTTTACAAGATTGAGATTGACAGGCCGAGGGTACAAAAAATGCATGTGGATTTAAAGACAAGATTCCTGCAACACCAGAATGTTTCCTTTCATATTTCGAGCCAATGTTATAACCCTGGCCTCTGCAGTTATCTAGTGGACTTCCCAAACTTAAGTTCATTTAACATGGTCAGTGAGAAATCCACCAGTGGTCCCAGTAACATGGAAGGACACAAAGTAACCCTTTCCTTCCAGTTTCATTGCATTCACAAAATGGACAGTGACATGCGACATGTTACACTTGTATTGTCATGTCTGCATGAGGCAACTAGTGTTCAGTTGGCACAGTTCACTGTATACTGCAACTGGCAGATAGACTGGCAATGACCCTACCACCATTATGCAACCACACCTTCCATTATGCATGCAGAAACACAGAAGAATAGGGTTCAACTTTGTCCTAGCAGTCAAAGTAAGCCAGTTCCAGTAGTACAGAATAGTGCCTAGTTGACAGTACTCTGTGCTGCTCTACAGGAACTCTGGCATTGAAAAGTATCGTTATGCCTCCTACTGTAGGATCAGACTACAGGGTACATCAGATGTGAAATCATGCATACTTTGCACACTGTTCAGTCTCTACCTAGCTACTTACAAAAGCTGCACTTTTCATGCCTTGTAATCAGTTATATCAGCATATAACATCTGGCAAGAGCAGTTATTAATTCAGATCATAGCCAATCCCACAGATTTACCTTGTAACATAGTACTTGTTTGGAGAAACTTCACTCCCCAGATGCAACTGTCACATGCAGTGTCAACAAAATGCACAGCGCTACCTCTAGTAAGAGACAAATACACGATTACATTAAGGACATCAAGCACTGACATTACTCCAAAGGGATTATCAGTGTTTAATTCCTCATACAGCTGTACTGCATCAATATCAGCAAATGCAAAGTGGGTTAACAGACAATTGAAATATCTTCAGTAACTACCAAGAGTTCCTGTGTGTTGAGGAAGCCAAAAGTAGCACTGTCAGCTGTAAGTGGGGTGAACCAGTCCTTCTGAAATGACAGTGCAACAACAAGAGTGTTAAAAGTGGACTTTAACACTTATTGTACTGCTCAGCAATGCTGCTTCAGAAATGCCTTAGGATCCTTGCCTTTTCTAAGTTTTGCCACTGAAACCAAGGCATTGCAAAGTGCACCCACTTCAGATCACACTGCTTTGACACTTTCTCCTTGCACTTCAACCTGGTCCAAGTGGCTTTACAGTTAGACCCAACACATGCCAAAATAGTTTGTACTAGAGTTAGAATGTAAACAGTGTACATTCATTGCAGATGTATGAAAGAATGAAACAGCATCTACTGAAAAGTTAGTTTGCATCAGCAATTACTAGATTGTGATTGTGTGACAGCCAGAGGGTGCAAGAAATGCATGTGGATCTAAAGAAAATTCTTGCCTGAACAGTTTCCCTTCATGTTAACAGCCATTGTCATAACCCTGGCCACTGCAGTTTTGTGGAACTCCAACTTCAGTTCATTTACCACAATGTCACTGAGAAAGCCAGCAGCAGTCTCAGTAGCCTGGAGGAAGGAGAAAAGTACACATTTCCTTTCAGTTTCATTGCATTCAGCAATACAGACAGTCTGACATTTCTAGATGCTATGTTTCAGTGAAATGTTACACTTGTTCAGACTGTCATTTCTACTTGAGTCACTTAAAATCAGTAGGCTTGAGTCACTTAATAGTAGGCTTGTTTTCACAATGTTAAATATACTGTACCAGTCAGATAATTGATCAAAGACTGGCAATGATCCTATTGGCAGTAGGCAACTATACCTTCAGTACACATGCAAACACATGTGCAGTTGGCTTCGCTATACCCATTCAGGTATGTTACAATATAGAAGTGCATAGCTGGCCATACTTGGTGCTTACCTGCCAACTCCACTGTAGTGCTTCCATACAGGAACTCGCATACTACAGTACTGTGCCTTCTGCTTACAACTGTTGTAAAGTTGTACAAAATTTGCACATTGTTAAATTCATACCTAACCACTTTCTAAAACCGCACTTTTCTTGCCTTGCACTGAGCAAATCTATCAATTATATCAGCAGAGTCTATCTGGCAAGATATTTCATTATTAATAGAAATCATAGCCAAGCCCACAAGTCTATCCTGTAGCATAGTACTTCTTAAGTATGTTTTAATTAGTTTGAGTTTGGAAAAGCTTCTCTCCCCAGATGCAACGGTCACTGGCAAAGTCAA
Source organism: Protopterus annectens (assembly GCF_019279795.1). NCBI lineage: Eukaryota > Metazoa > Chordata > Ceratodontiformes > Protopteridae > Protopterus > Protopterus annectens. Next base: position 1,803,037,878 of record NC_056739.1, on the reverse strand, counting down.
CAAAATGCGTAGAGCTACCACTACCTGTGGGAATATCTCCACTAACCCACGCTTTTTCATTACATTAAGGACATCCAGTGCCGATAATCCCTTTGGCATAATGTGGCAAAGGGTTTTCAATTCCTCATACAGCTCTACTGCATCGATATCAGCAGAGTCATTGTGCGTTAAAAGATTCTGCAAGTCTTTACAGAACTGCAATAGCTCATCATCAGAAACATTACAGAGGTCTTGTATGTTGTAGAGGAAGCCAAAAGTAGCACTATGAGCTGCAAGTTGAGTGAACCTGTCCTGCACAGATGACAGTGCAACATCAACAAGAGAGTTGAAAAAGTTGATTTTAAAATTCTGTTCAGGACTAGTTAGACACTCATCATCACCTTCATAACCAAAAAGCTTTCTCTTTTTCCTGGGTCTCACCTCATCTGCACCAGGAAACTTGAGTTCTACCTCCAGTTCTTCAGCTAGCTCAGTAGCAGTCACTTTTGCCTTTTCGTACCCTGTGGCCCTGTATTCTGTTAAAAACCTTTTCAGTTCTTCAAGCAGAAGAACTGCTTGAGCAATCTGCATGGATGAGCTTTGTAAAGGTTTACTGACTTGTCCAACCCTTACTAATACATCATACCAGACTACCAGTGCTATTAAAAACTTAGCACTTTTCATTGTACTGCTCAGGGATGCTGCTTCTGAATATGCCTTAGGATCCTTCCCTTTTGTAACTTCCGCCACTGAAACTAAGGCATCATAAACTGCACCCACTTGGTATCTCACTGCTTTCACACTTTCTACCCTACACTCCCACCTGGTCTCACACAGTTGCTTTACAGTTAGACCAGACACATTATCCCGAAATATTTTGTACCTCTGAGTAGAGGATGTAAACAGAGTATACATTCGTTGCAGATTACCAAAGAATGAAACAGCATCTATAGAAGACTTTGCAGCATCACCAATTACCAGATTGAGATTATGACAGCCACAGGGTACAAAAAATGCACGTGGATTTAAGGCCAAGATTCTTGCCTGAACACCAGAATGTTTCCCCTTCATATTAGAGCCATTGTCATAACCCTGGCCTCTGCAGTTTTCGAGGGAAACTCCCAAACTTTTGAGTTCATTTAACACAATGTCTGTCAGAAACCCCCCAGTAGTCTCAGTAACCTGGAGGAAGGACAAGAAGTACTCCTTAACTTCCACACTTTCATTGCATTCAGCAATACGGACAGTCAGTGACATCTGTTCCTGATGGCTGCAGTCAGGAGTGCAATCCAATATAATAGAGTAGTACTTTGCATTGGTTATCTTTTGCAAAATAGAGTTTCTGACAGACTTCGATATTAACATTATCAACTCGTTCTGAATGGTTTTCCCCAAGTAGTGATCATGGATCTCGGCATTACTGATCCGGCGGAGATGCTCTTGTATTACTGGATCAAACTTGCCCAACAGCTGCACTAACCCAAGGAAGTTGCCATTACCACTTGTAAAGAGTCGATCCTCACTACCCCTAAATGCCAAGTTATGTTGGGACAAGTACTGACAGATTGCAAGAAGTCTTTCCAAAACGTTTCTCCAGTATTTTCTCTCAGACTTAATCATGTTCTCACGGTGGTGATCAATGGTGGAGCTATTCTTAAGCCTCAAGTGCAAGTCACTCCACTTAGCAGCAGCTTCTTTATGTTTCACTGACCGCTCGTGTTCTACAAGCTTTTGGCCCAAATTTTTCCAGTCACATGTTCCTGTACTAGACAGGGCAACTAAATGAGTACTGCTGAAGAGTTTGCAAAAAAAACAAAATACTAAGTCACTACTTTCAGAATACACCAACCAAGACCTTCTGACTGTCTCACCATTTGTAAGTCTTTTTGTATAGAAGATAGGATTAAATCTTCTATGGTGATCATCATAGGGAAAAGTGTGATTCATTATCTGAACAGGCCCTTCAGCACTTAACAGACAGCGAACTTTATCATCCATGGGATCTGGCCATTTACCAGGGTCACTATCGACTTCCTGCATGTTACTGGAGCTACTTCCTTATTTTCCTCCTCACATATATCTACTACTTGGTCAGATACAGGACTTGCTCCTAGCTCTGACCACACAGGAATAGAGTCAATGGATGCCCCAGACACCGACTCAGCTCCAAACTCTCTGACACACTCAGCATTACCAACTGCAAGGTCAGAGCCATTATCACACACCTGTGACTCAGATTCATTATCTGTACATCCAGTACCAGTATTCTCAACAGCTACCATACAGCAAGCATCGCTGGGACTTTGGCAGGAACTGTCACTTTCACCTGGTCTGGAAGGACTGCTTGGCACCTCAACATCTACCATACAGCAGGCATTGCTGGGACTTTGGCAGGAACTGTCACTTTCACCTGGTCTGGAAGGACTGCTTGGCACCTCAGAGAAATCTGCCTCTTGAAGCATTTCACTGTCCCTGTCTTGCAGCTCACTGTCTAATGTATGACTAGACTGCATAAATCGCATCATTGAAGCACGTAAACTAGCCACTTGCAATTCTCTCTGAGCCTTTCTTTTCTATTTGCTGCACCAGAAAGCTTCTTTGGACCTTTTCCAGGCTGTCTGTTAAAAATAAAATTTGGAAATTCAGATGTTAGGAATGGAAGTTGCAGTGTTCATAAACTCCCTCAATTCTTAGAGCTGCCTACCCACCCAAGTCTTGCAATTCACCCAAGTAGGCCTTGCAACTACAAATGGTTGTTAGTACATGTATTAGAGCCAACTTTATACTATACAAAATTAGAACAGCAGAATTTTTATAGGCTTCTCAATTACTGGCACTAAACAGCCAGTTCAAATACAAGAATCAGTCATCTGGAACTAGAGCTTGCTTACATTGAACACATTTACCCTCCCATCTCATCCTATCCATTTACTTGTAAACATTTTGAATGCTATTACTGTACTGGTTCATAAAGTGATGCTGTGGCTCAATTTTCATCTGATTTACTGTCCACACAGATCGTGCCTACAATGTAAGGCATCAGGAATGCTATTCAGTTGTCATGAAACTGTTTACCGATTCACAGATGCAGAGGAGGCAGTATTCATTGCAGAGGATGCGGTATTCATTGCAGAGGATGCAGTATTCATTGCAGAGGATGCAGTATTCATTGCAGAGGATGCAGTATTCATTGCAGAGGATGCAGTATTCATTGGAGCACTTGAAGCTTCCGAATATTTCAACAGTAGGTTCCTATCACGTTTCCCAAATATCTCTGAAGGACGAAACATTAGTGTAAACATACTGTATGGCACAACAGAGAGAAATAAGTCAACACCATTGATGCACCACCAGACGATCCGAAGTCACTTCTACAACTCCACTGCAGAACCTCCCTATAATATGACTGTTACTGCCAGTACAACATCTCCTTGATATATTATAGCACAGCAGTCTGTTCCTTAGATGGAAGGACCTATAAGACAGCCACACTTGCTTCTTTTACTAGTACTACAAAATATTTATATATAAACCAGAACATGAATTACTATGTTAAATCATATTACCATTAGACATTCAAATTATTTTGGTGCGACAGTGTACCAAAACAGTAAAAAAATTCACATGTTTGATGTATTGTTAGAAAGTCACACTGAAGCAGTAGAAATAAACCCACACCAGGTTTACAAAGTTCCCTGCTATTATACATAGCGTCTCCATCAGTCCCACTCATACACTGCTATGGCAAGCATGCCAAGTAAATTCAGTTATTTCTTCCTACATGTTTTAATATAGGTATTTTGAACTTCAGCAGCATGCGATACAAAACCTACCACCAAATACCTTTGCAGGTAACTACACTGAACTGTCCTAGACATTTTCAAAAGGAAAAATCACAGCTGAATAGTGTACACTAGACAGCAGAATCATCCCAACCAACACACAGCAAACAAGCATCTTAGTTGTAAAGAAAATGGTTATATACTCTGAATTAAAGACTGAAATCTAGATAAATCATGTGACATTTCTACTGAAAAATACAGTCACTTTTATATCTTACTTATGAAAAATGAGCAAAGAAAATGGCCAGACTGAATGAAACACCCTGGTTACTTAAACAGCTAAAGTGTACCAGCAGCAAGTCATGAATGGTCATAAACCAAATTACCTGCACAGACTGAGAACATGCCAAAACACCTGCAAACATAACCCAGAGAGACACACCAACTAACAATTACAAAGTGCTTCCCTGCTTCTTTCACACAATTGCAAAATGCTTCCTGCTTCTTTCCAATCACACAATTAAGTGCTTCCTGGCCCCTACTTTAAATCACACACTAGAAAAATGCCTCTGCTTCATTCACATTTCACAAACACATGCATTCTGCATAATCCAGAGCACTTGGCTGCGCAGCCTATCCATGGAGTTATCATTCTGAACTAGAACACTTCTGGTTTTCTTCTGTAAAATAAAAAGTCCTTCCAGTCATTTACCACTCCAAACCATGTAGACCTTCTCCCTTAACATTAAAGTCACTGATGTCATTGCAATATGCCCCCACTCCCACATATAGCCACATTACATCAATCTTGAACCAATGAGGCAAACCCTCCAACACCCCAGTGAAACTTCGGCTGAAGTCTTTCTTCATTCTCTTCAACCAAATCTCAGTACCACACACACACAATTCTGTTTTTATCACAATGCTTGTTAAAAGACATCCCAGCTTCAATTCTTGATTCAGTATAGCAGCCATCAAGTTTTTAAGGAAGCCTAAGAAATGGAATCATTAATGGTACAAGTGTGGAAGCAAGGACAGCAGAGGCTAATAAAACAGCTCGGCACTTTTGTAGAGCTGGAATGGAAAGGAGATCAGTAGCTGTATTAGGCTAAATGTGGCGACCAGTAGATGTACCAATTTATCATTTTGTTGCATAATTTATAAGGACTACAAACAGACACTCACTTCATGTGCAACCAGGCTCAGCTTGAATTCTTATAACCAACTGTCCTCACAATCCCAAACATCTATCATAAACAAACTTGCTAGCAAGCTAAAACAAATATCACGCTTTACAAATAAGATGTTAGATTGATTTGGTGTGAACTATGTTCTATTTCTTTAATATAATGAGCTGCAGGAACAATGTCATTTATCTGGTAAAATGACCAGGAATGCTACCCATAAGATTATATTAGCAATCTTACTAAACAGTGTTGTGTCTTTCGGCTTTTTCCTGGTTATGGGTCGCCACAGTGGAACTATGGTCCTCTAATGATTGGCAGTAGATTTTTACATGCTGAGTTGCCAGCCCTGATGCACAAAGGTACGCCTATTCATGCACGTCTCCACACAAGACGGTCTAGCTGAGAATCGAACCGGACAGCATCTTACTGTGAGGTGACAATGCTAGCAGCCAAGCCTGACGGAAGAAAACACAACTTTCCTTTGTATAAGCCAACAGTACTATATATCCACAAAGAATACTTTGGGGGGGGGGGGGTTGGTGCAATACTCCAACCCTCTATTACTCAAAATGTAACTACAGCTCATCTACAAATAGTAGGTATTTGTGTGCTAGAGATTGACGCACCAAAAAGGAACATGCAGTAATTTGATTTACTGCTCAGACATGGTGTCTCTTCCCCTAGCAAAGACAACTATAACCTCCCATGTTTTAGACTAACAAAAAAAAAAAAAGTCCTACACTCAATAAATCAGTATACTTAAGACTGCATCAAATGCTTCAACAAACTTTACCGTTTACTGAATGAAGTCAAGAGTTATTCCAAAAGTTTACATTTCCGTGCAAGACGACCATGGCCACCCCCCTAAACTAGGAGCTACAATCAAAAGTAGATTGCCTTTCTTCCCATGAAGCTTGTGTGCTATGTAAACAGACTGCTTCAACAAGAAAAGCATCTCAGTGGTAGGAGACTGCTCCCCCAAAACGAAGTGTAGCAGTGCAACTAAAACTTTGTTGTAATTTTGATTATAATAGTAACACTGCAGTGAAGAGTGTAAAACATCCCCAGATGTATGTACTGGCTCCCCTAAGAATTACCTGCACACAACTCTAATACCACTACCTGCACCCCAGATGCTGCTTTTCAAACAATGCATTATTTCTGCACTTCATTCTGATATTTGACTGAAATTCTAAAGTAGCACAATATTATCCAATCATTTCCTAATTAAAGTAGTTTTGTTGTCCTCTAAAAGAGACAGCCAGTATTCCATTAGTGAAGATGGTTTGACCATCTGTTTAAGGTTTTCTGGAGCTAAAAGACATCAAATTAACAGACTGCAAAAAACATTTTATGTCTCAATACAAGTTTTCCAAGAATTTTCAATTAAAACTGTGAAACTTTAGTCTCACGTCCCTCCTTTACCCACTTCTAATACTGGGTTTCACAAAAGATCTACAATTCAAACACCCCCCCCCCCAAAAAAAAAATAAATAAATTAAAAAAAACTTCCAGAGTGATGTGCTGGTTAGATCAATAAAATTAGCCACTTATGTCTTCAATGCCTTTCCAAAAGTACTCTGATTGCCAGCTATTTTGTATGTGTTTCCCCTTCACATTAGAAACTTTAACAAATTGTCCCAACTTCTGCTCTGCCAAAAGCCTCCCACAATGAAATCAGCAAGCAAACACATTTCTTCCTGTTTAACAGGAAAGTAGGCTAAGCACCACATCCCTTACAGCAGTAAACAAAACATACCATCAGCTGCAGAGGTAGAGAACAAACTCAAGAACCAGTGGATTGGGAATAAATAGTTTACCGTATACAAGCGGCAATATCACACTACTTTATTTCTTTACCGTATACAAGCGGCAATATCACACTACTTTATTTCTTGTGTTAATAATACTGATGTCCACAAAATATTACACCAAGATTATCCGGGCTCCCGACTAGATATTGAAAATATGTCTAGTCAGACTTCAGAATGCCTCCCTTAACCATTGGAACTTTAAAGTTCAATTATGTCCAAAGCAAGACACATATATGGCTTTTGCCCAAAGTTATCTAAAAAAACAAATTTACAGCATCTAAGCATTTACATTTTACAATAATGTTTTCATAAATCAGTTGCGGGCCCGACACATGTCCACCACAGGACGTATCTGTGACTGTCAGCAGTGTGAGGAAGGTGCCCTGAAGGTTTTGAATCTGGCAGGTTGTTGTATATTTTGCCAGACATAATATAAATATGGCAGCAGACCCAGCAGTGACCATTCTAGCATCTATTGTTAAATCAAGTTTAGTTTAACAACTGTAATTTTTTGTAACGTGGAATTTAAAAGCAAAGGAGAAACAACCACTGAACAATCAGGCATTACAGTAATAAAAGTAATAATAATACAGTAATAAAACCACTTAGATATTAACTCCCCAAGCGAATAATGTATAATAGCGACCAATTTTAGCTTCAGTCCTCAGGTTAGAAAAAGATTAGTATTTATCATGCATTTCAAAAAAAAAAAAAAAAAAAAGAAACAAACAAACAATTCTACATAACCACTGCAACGAAAAGCAAATCCATATTGTATGGCCCATATGCCTGGGGTTGAAATATAAACAAAACAAGTAACCACAAACTGCACAAGCCAGAATAAAGCCCAAATAAAAAAGGCCTTTGAAAGCCACACACAGACACTTACCCACTGCGCAGTATACCATAGTGCCTGCTCACTAATCCCACAGCAAAGCAAAACTAGCCCACCAGCATAGACATTATACACCTACCCTCTCCACAGAACACTTCACTGTTCATATGCTGAAGTGTCTAAAAGTAAAGCAGACACAGACCTGTCTCATTTCTGTCATTCTTAAACTGCTGCTAAGGGTTGCATGCTCATAAATTTTTAATATATCTGGGGAGGTATGTATTTTGGATATTCCTTGGAGTAAATCCCTTCTCAGAGACATCCCTATTTTTAATTTCTTGGTTTCAAGTGTCTAGAGCATACCAATAGCTATGGTGGGGATAACCATGCAAGGGTGTATGCTCAGAAGCAGAGACTGGTACTTCCTGTCTGATATACCTTGCTGTGGCGGCTTTGGTAGTACATATATTGCATTACCATGGCCATACTGGCCTGTCCTAGCATGTAGCAAATCAAGTAAGGACCAGATGCGGTCAGAGTGTACTTCACATAAACCTTTTAACCAAAATTATACAGACACCTTATGCAGCTGAAGCAAAGTCTGGATAATTAGCCAGATGTTTGCTGGGCCACAAACAGTTATGTTATTCTGCTGCAACCATTGTCTTTTCCTATACATTATATTTCTATAGGAAGTTAGTTAGTAAGATCAGTAATAAACTAGCACACATCCTGCATATCGGTTTATACTGCCACATTTTAACCGAAAGCACAAGCCCTGCAGAATTCCTGTTAATAATAGCCAATGAACGGAAATGCCTCCGAGATCCTTGTGAAGTGTCGGTATAACTCAAGAGCGGTGCACAAACCGAACTGGAGGATGAGGAGATTGCATTTACATGTTACAGGTAGATATCTGCAGACACGCCACAAACCGCAGACTTCCCAGTAACCCTAACTACTAGAAAATATAGGGCTGTGTGGAAATCTCACTAAATGTGCAATGACGCTCTTCTCCCTTGCAGCACACACTTGCACAACCTCAACAAATGTAAAATAAACAAGATCCTTACACACGAGAAGTTTACTTCCCACCAAGTACATACACACACGCACCGGCCGACTCTAGGCTAAAATTCTAGTCTTTCAAAATTCAAAAATAATAAATAGACTAAAAAAAAAAAAATACTTCGTTCACAACATCACACATAAATCCCGGACCCATCCCTAACTTACCTCCTAGCCGCCGGTGTTGAAATTAAAACTCCAAAACTCCAAACTCCGTAGTAGCCCACGTGGAAGAAGAACGAAGCAGGAAAACAAAACGACGCTGAAGTCCTGATTCCAAGAACTGCGATGTCCGATAGCCAATAGCTGCACCCGCCTCTCTAGCACGCCAATGAAGGAAGGAACGAGAGGCGGGAGTTAGCTGTTTATATACGCTCAATTGATCAGTGGCCGTGATGTCAGTGGTGCAGAATCATCGCTGATAGGATGATTTGAATAATGCCCCATAAGAGCAGCCACTCACATCACACAAGGGGGTCACAAGCCTATACGTCATGTAGAGGGAGGGAATGACTGTGAGAACATTAGGGACCGGGTGGGGGCTGTGCTACTGTGGAGGATATGTAAAAAAAAAAAAATTGTTCGTGCTTGACCTGGGTCTAGGGGGGAGGGCGCAATTAATTGCCAATGCCTAACCTCAGTCTATGGGTGCCCAGCGGTGATATCTGCAAATGCGTTCACGGTATACTTTTACTTTAGAGCTTGACACTGTCCCGACTCCCAGCACCAGTGTAAAGATCCAACACAACTTAAGATGTACTGTACACGCACCAAACAGATGGGGAAAGACTGTACACATCTCGGCTTTCTAGTCGGTTCACAACAGAACTCCGAATCCGAAAAAAAAAAAATAAATAAATTCTTGAACTGGCGCCCTTTTGAGGCCGGACTATACGGCGCCCTAGGCGGCCGCCTAGTTCGCCTATGCCTAAGGCCGGCCCTGGGTGGATTGTACCCTACACACCTGCAGAGTTTCAGCCTCCTAGCTTTTTCCCTCTTGGAGAAAAACAACTTTCCATAGGTATTTTTTCTCTATGCAAAAACATGCTTGAAATGCATAGGGATAGTTAAAAACAATAAACGGTCATACTGAAACTGGCAGTTAAGCCAGAACCAGGATTGCCCTACCCCTTTGTAGGTGGATTGTACCCTACACACCTGCAGAGTTTCAGCCTCCTAGCTTTTTCCCTCTTGGAGAAAAACAACTTTCCATAGGTATTTTTTCTCTATGCAGAAATATGTTTGCAATGCAAAAAGAAAGCTAAAAACAATAAACGGTCATACTGAAACTGGCAGTTAAGCCAGAACCAGGATTGCCCTACCCCTTTGTAGGGTGGATTGTACCCTACACACCTGCAGAGTTTCAGCCTCCTAGCTTTTTCCCTCTTGGAGAAAAACAACTTTCCACAGGTATTTTTTCTCTATGCAGAAACATGCTTGAAATGCATAGGGAAAGCTAAAACAATAAACGGTCATACTGAAACTGGCAGTTAAGCCAGAACCAGGATTGCCCTACCCTTTGTAGGGGGGATTGTACCCTACACACCTGCAGAGTTTCAGCCTCCTAGCTTTTTCCCTCTTGGAGAAAAACAACTTTCCATAGGTATTTTTTCTCTATGCAAAAACATGCTTGAAATGCATAGGGAAAGCTAAAAACAATAAACGGTCATACTGAAACTGGCAGTTAAGCCAGAAGCAGGATTGCCCTACCCCTTTGTAGGGGTGATTGTACCCTACACACCTGCAGAGTTTCAGCCTCCTATCTTTTTCCCTCTTGGAGAAAAACAACTTTCCATAGCTATTTTTTCTCTCTGCAGAAATATGCTTGAAATGCAAATGAAAGCTAAAAACAATAAACGGTCATACTGAGATTGGCAGTAGAGCCAGACCCAGGATTGCCCTGTCCCTTTGTAGGGTGGATTGAACCCTACACACCTGCAGAGTTTCAGCCTCCTATGTTTTTCCCTCTTGGAGAAAAAGAACTTTCCATAGGTATTTTTTCTCTATGCAGAAATATGCTTGAAATGCAAAAAGAAAACTAAAAACAATAAACGGTCATACTGAAACTGCCAGTTAAGCCAGACCCAGGATTGCCCTACCCCTTTGTAGGGTGGATTGTACCCTACACACCTGCAGAGTTTCAGCCTCCTAGCTTTTTCCCTCTTGGAGAAAAATAACTTTACACAGGTATTTTTTCTCTATACAGAAACATGCTTGAAATGCATAGGGAAAGCTAAAAACAATAAACGGTCATACTGAAACTGGCAGTTAAGCCAGAACCAGGATGGCCCTACCCCTTTGTAGGGGGGATTGTACCCTACACACCTGCAGAGTTTCAGCCTCCTAGCTTTTTCCCTCTTGGAGAAAAACAACTTTCCATAGCTATTATTTCTCTATGCAAAAACATGCTTGAAATGCATAGGGAAAGCTAAAAACAATAAACGGTCATACTGAAACTGGCAGTTAAGCCAGAACCAGGATTGCCCTACCCCTTTGTAGGGTGGATTGTACCCTACACACCTGCAGAGTTTCAGCCTCTTAGCTTTTTCCCTCTTGGAGAAAAACAACTTTCCATAGGTATTTTTTCCCTATGCAGAAACATGCTTGAAATGCAAAAAGAAAGCTGAAAACAATAAACGGTCATACTGAAACTGCCAGTTAAGCCAGGCCCAGGATTGCCCTACCCCTTTGTAGGGTGGATTGTACCCTACACACCTGCAGAGTTTCAGCCTCCTAGCTTTTTCCCTCTTGGAGAAAAATAACTTTACACAGGTATTTTTTCTCTATGCAGAAACATGCTTGAAATGCATAGGGAAAGCTAAAAACAATAAACGGTCATACTGAAACTGGCAGTTAAGCCAGAACCAGGATTGCCCTACCCCTTTGTAGGGGGGATTGTACCCTACACACCTGCAGAGTTTCAGCCTCCTAGCTTTTTCCCTCTTGGAGAAAAACAACTTTCCATAGCTATTTTTTCTCTATGCAGAAACATGCTTGAAATGCATAGGGAAAGCTAAAAACAATAAACGGTCATTTGGAAACTGGCAGTTAAGCCAGAACCAGGATTGCCCTACCCCTTTGTAGGGTGGATTGTACCCCACACACCTGCAGAGTTTCAGCCTCCTAGCCTTTTCCCTCTTGGAGAAAAACAACTTTCCATAGGTATTTTTTCTCTATGCAGAAACATGCTTGAAATGCAAAAAGAAAGCTGAAAACAATAAACGGTCATACTGAAACTGGCAGTTAATCCAGAACCAGGATTGCCCTACCCCTTTGTAGGGTGGATTGTACCCTACACACCTGCAGAGTTTCAGCCTCCTAGCTTTTTCCCTCTTGGAGAAAAATAACTTTACACAGGTATTTTTTCTCTATGCAGAAACATGCTTGAAATGCATAGGGAAAGCTAAAACAATAAACGGTCATACTGAAACTGGCAGTTAAGCCAGAACCAGGATTGCCCTACCCCTTTGTAGGGGGGATTGTACCCTACACACCTGCAGAGTTTCAGCCTCCTAGCTTTTTCCCTCTTGGAGAAAAACAACTTTCCATAGGTATTTTTTCTCTATGGAAAAACATGCTTGAAATGCATAGGGAAAGCTAAAAACAAACGGTCATACTGAAACTGGCAAGTTTGCAAGCCGAAAATAGTGTCTCCCTGTGGCAGGAAAAAGCAGCTTCTCCTGCCTCTATGGTTCTTTTTCAGGTTCTGCATTTTTATTGTTAAATATCACATTTTGTATTTTTGCATGCATATTGTGTGATCTGACACCTTCTAAACCTCTATTTTGTAGTTCTGTTAGCATATTTTCATTTTTTGCACCAAACAAAACACTTTGTTCAACACTACATGCATTGGATGTCTGCCTCGGTTGTGTGACAGTTTGCAAGCCAGAAATAATGCCTCCCGGTGTGCAGGGAAATGCAGCTTCTCCCGCCTCTATGGATCTCGTTTCTGGTTCTATATTATCACTGTTAAATATCACATTTTGTATTCTTGCATACATATTATGAGATCTGACACTCTCTAATCTTGTTTTTTGTGAACCTTTAGGCATATTCTCAGTATCTGCACTTAAAAAACCACTTTGTTTAACATTACATACATTTGATGAAATCGGCGGTTGTATGACAGTTTCTAAGCCCAAAATAGTATCTCCCAGCGGGCAGGAAAATGTAGCTTCTCCTGCCTCTATGGAGCTTTTTTCTCGTTCTTTAAGCTAATACAATAAACGGTCAAACTGAAACTGGCAGTTAAGCCAGAACCAGGATTGCCCTACCCCTTTGTAGGGGGGATTGTACCCTACACACCTGCAGAGTTTCAGCCTCCTAGCTTTTTTCCTCTTGGAGAAAAACAACTTTCCATTGGTATTTTTTCTCTATGCAGAAATATGCTTGAAATGCAAAAAGAAAGCTAAAAACAATAAACGGTCATACTGAAACTGGCAGTTAAGCCAGAACCAGGATTGCCCTACCCCTTTGTAGGGGATTGTACCCTACACACCTGCAGAGTTTCAGCCTCCTAGCTGTTTCCCTCTTGGAGAAAAACAACTTTCTAGGGTTATTTTTTCTCTATGCAGAAACATGCTTGAAATGCATAGGGAAAGCTAAAAACAATAAACGTTCATACTGAAACTGGCAGTGAAGCCAGAACCAGGATTGCCCTACCCCTTTGTAGGGTGGATAATACCATACACACCTGCAGAGTTTCAGCCTCCTAGCTTTTTCCCTCTTGGAGAAAAACAACTTTCCATAGGTATTTTTTTCTCTATGCAAAAACATGCTTGAAATGCATAGGGAAAGCTAAAAATAATAAACGGTCATACCGAAACTGGCAGTTAAGCCAGAAGCAGGATTGCCCTACCCCTTTGTAGGGGGGATTGTACCCTACACACCTGCAGAGTTTCAGCCTCCTAGCTTTTTCCCTCTTGGAGAAAAACAACTTTCCATAGGTATTTTTTCTCTATGCAGAAATATGCTTGAAATGCAAAAAGAAAGCTAAAAACAATAAACGGTCATACTGAGATTGGCAGTAGAGCCAGACCCAGGATTGCCCTGTCCCTTTGTAGGGTGGATTGAACCCTACACACCTGCAGAGTTTCAGCCTCCTATGTTTTTCCCTCTTGGAGAAAAAGAACTTTCCATAGGTATTTTTTCTCTATGCAGAAATATGCTTGAAATGCAAAAAGAAAACTAAAAACAATAAACGGTCATACTGAAACTGCCAGTTAAGCCAGACCCAGGATTGCCCTACCCCTTTGTAGGGTGGATTGTACCCTACACACCTGCAGAGTTTCAGCCTGCTAGCTTTTTCCCTCTTGGAGAAAAACAACTTTCCACGGGTATTTTTTCTCTATGCAGAAACATGCTTGAAATGCATAGGGAAAGCTAAAAACAATAAACGGTCATACTGAAACTGGCAGTTAAGCCAGAACCAGGATTGCCCTACCACTTTGTAGGGGAGATTGTACCCTACACACCTGCAGAGTTTCAGCCTCCTAGCTTTTTCCCTCTTGGAGAAAAACAACTTTCCATAGGTATTTTTTCTCTATGCAGAAACATGCTTGAAATGCAAAAAGAAAGCTAAAAACAATAAACGGTCATACTATAATGAGAACCCCTTT
>NC_056739.1:1803005407-1803023092 GCF_019279795.1 Protopterus annectens | reverse complement strand
CCACAATTCGTCCAGAACACACTTCCAGAGGTCCAATTTGAGCAAGGCAGGAGCCATTCGAAAAAAACCTCTTCCTGAAGGCTCTCTCAAAATATGACCAAATGTATACGTTAAAGCTACGTGATCAGTGAAACATAACAAAGAGGAGTTCATAGATTTACAAGTTAATAGTGGGGCATGCCAACAAAAGTCTATCGATGTGCGAAGGTCTCCTCTATGAAAGGTAAAGGGTGGAGACGGGGCTAACTTCATGGAGGCATTCGCCATCATCTGACAACACTGCCGTACATCTCTCCTATGACTTGTAGGGCCTTCCAGCAAATGCGAATTATAATCTCCCACCGCAATGACAGGGAAGGAAGTGTGCAGAAATGGTGAAAGCATGCGAAACATACGACACCGATCGTCGATATCCAACAAGCCGTAAACAACTATAATGCGGAAAAATTGTTGTTGGACTTTCACATCCATAAGCAGCAGACGTCCTGGAATAATATGGACAACATCCCTTATTTGCACGTCAGAAGAATCATACAGAACTAATATGCCAGAATGTGCATCAATCCCCGTAGACCAGACATAATGCTTCCCCCATATATTGGAAATCTGTATTAAATGATCTTCAGCCAATAAGCCAGTGTCTAGGAGACACAGCATGGAAAATTGAAGAGTTAAGACCCAATTCATCACCAAAGCCCTTTTCCGCAGCGAACAGATGGAATTAACGTTGCAAGATGTCAACAAAAACTCAGCCATGATCGGTGAGTGTAACCCCTTTCCCCATCTTCTTCTTACCTTGTGAACGGGCCTTACGGAAAGCTTTTACCCTGCCAGGGCGTCCTTTTTTCACCACTCGCTGCCAGGAAGGACCTTCCTCTACTGGACTGTCAACGTCATCAGAGCCATCCTCCGCCGCATCAGGGAGCTGCAATAAGTCCACCTCTGCATCATCAGGGAGGGGAGTATTCTGTAGCTGAGCGTCCTCTAAAATCGGTTCACTGTCGTGCTGCACATCTACCTGAGTCTCATCAGGAGGTGATATCAAAGGCTCCTCCAGCATTGGAGAGTCTACTGTCTTCTCCCGTGGTGGCAACGGTTCCGGAACAGGCATAGTGACATTCATAGGAACTATTGGGTCATCCCTCCGTAAGGAGATTGTGGGATTCGACATAATTGTTTCTGCCACCTCTATGGGGATGGAGTCCTCAGATGATTGTGGAATCGTGTTAACAGCAAGCGGAGTAGGCCGTAGCTCTACGTCAGCAGGGGACATCAAAGCATCACAGGAGGACGTCTGATGCCGACCAGAACACAACATACAAAATTCCTTACAATCCCGAGCGAAGTGATCTCTCTGCCCACACTTAGAACACTTCTTGGCCGGACATTCTGACACCACATGAGTGAACTCGCCACAGAAGTAGCAAGTTCGAGGTTGCCCCGCGTATCGTAAGACTCCACGGTGACCCATCACAAAGCAGACACCCGGAATATGGGAAGGGCCTGCATCTGTCAACTTGAAATCCACCGTTGCAATCCATCCGCAATCCCACACACCACCCGCCGCATCATCAAACGACTTTTCCAACGACAGCACAGCATCAACATGCCGCAGCAAATATTTCCTAATTTGATCAGGATCCAAGTGTATAGTCCGGAAATGGATTGACACCTTCCGGCGAAATTGTACATTTACTTTCAGCAAACGGTACTTCGCCACCGATGGTAAATCACCACGTGCTAAAAAGGTGGTCTGAAAGCGAAGTGCCATCACCTGCGATTCAAAGAAAATTTCGCCAACTGTCTCCTTTCCCCAGTGCAACACTGCACATACAGCTGAGAGTGGAAACCCCAGCGGCTGCAATAAATCATGCCAAATAGCCGGCCTACTGGTAGGCGCCCCCGTCGCCGTTTGCACCTTAACAGAAGGCTTATGCATGATGCGATACCTCTGTGGTGGGGTAATATCCTGGGCCGTCACAGCCGTGGCTCGAGCATAAGAAAGGCCAACTCCATCACGCCTTTCTCCACCGTCCGGAACAGGAGGGGCGACTTCCTCAGGTATTGTAGTAGTCATCTCCGAAAAACGTCGTTGTTTTGACAACCGTCCCCTGGCACCATCTGATAAATGTGCTCCATCCCCACCTCTCTTCAATGATGCATCACGACCTCCTTCTACCGAAGTGGAAGAAGAGGATTCCCGTACCCGCTGTACATCCAGGCGCAAGGGCCTATCTTCGTCCGACAAGCGATGCAAAGGACCAGTGGTCGCCTGGCACAAGACAGAAGTCAGTGCAGCCGGGCCCTGTTCCGTTAATGGGAGAGGCGGTACTCCTCCGTGTCCCCGGTGGGCCTGTCCACCAGTCAAATGATCATGTGAGTCATCTGTGATACTCCAGTCAGTATAGGCTGCCTGCACCATCCTCCGCTCTGTGGAAGATCCCCCTGTGAACATATCCTTCTGCGACCCTTCTGGCATCAGATATGATGGTTGGAAGGCAGAAGCAGCAAGCCCCTCAGCCTGCATAGGTGGACCCCCAGGCAATTCCGAAAGATGATGCCCCAAAGCAGTGGCTGTAGAGTCCAGAGGAGCTCCTGAACGTTGACCTTGTCCACCCTCTATGGCCTCATCCTCCATCTGTGTAGACAGCATCTGGTCCCTCTGCAATGGTGGAGCAACAGCTGTGGCATCCCCTGCCTTATGTAACCCCTGCAAACGCCTTTCAGAAAAAGCCAAATCCTCTGTTTGTGTTTTAAAGTCACTCAGTGAGGGCACCTGCAACTCAGCTGGCCGTTGTATCAATGTACCAGCCTGCCCTGTTCCCTGTGTGGTACTTAAAAATTGCTGAACACTCCCTAGGCCATCAGCAGGCCTGGAAAACATGTCAGGGGATCCCTGAGTGTTGACAGAAGTCACATTTAGCTGCCTCAAGGCATCTGAAGTAGCGCTGGGCTTTTGAGACCATTTGGATCCTAACTGTTCAATTTGCTCACATTCCACCTTATTTAAGGTGGTCTGAGAATGCTGAGTCATCTGCTGTGGAGTCGCTAAGTGTGTTGAGGGGGCTGGAGTTGTAAATTTACTTCCCTGGTCCTCTGGAGGTAAAAAAGGCCCTTCAACCTCCTTTCTGTATTTAAACTGCATAATAGCAGCTTTTTTTCGTTCTTCAAGTACTACAGCATTGCGCGCATTAGCGCTGACATTTCCATGAACAGGGGATTTCCCCAACCTCGCAAACAGCTGTTTTTGACCGTTGGAAGGCAAAGCAGAAGCACTATAACTGCTGCGTGGAAGCCCTGATAAGGGCTGTTGTAAATCTAGCTCGGTGGGAGTCGCTAATTCTACCTCCTCGGCCCAGCTCAATAAAGTAGACATTTGAAGATCCCTGTCATGCCTAGAAAGGCCAGTAAGGGCTGAAATCGAAGCTCTCTCTTCCTGCAAGTTGATTTCCAGCAATTCTGTCGTCGAAATCGGGCTGAAACCCTGTGAATCCTCATCATGAACAGCTGCAGAAGCAGCAGGATCGTTTTTCTGTCCTCCATCATAGGGAAAGCTAAAAACAATAAACGGTCATACTGAAACTGGCAGTTAAGCCAGAACCAGGATTGCCCTACCCCTTTATAGGGTGGATTGTACCCTGCACACCTGCAGAGTTTCAGCCTCCTAGCTTTTTCCCTCTTGGAGAAAAACAACTTTCCATAGGTATTTTTTCTCTATGCAGAAATATGCTTGCAATGCAAAAAGAAAGCTAAAAACAATAAACGGTCATACTGAAACTGGCAGTTAAGCCAGAACCAGGATTGCCCTACCCCTTTGTAGGGTGGATTGTACCCTACACACCTGCAGAGTTTCAGCCTCCTAGCTTTTTCCCTCTTGGAGAAAAACAACTTTCAATAGGTATTTTTCTCTATGCAGAAACATGCTTGAAATGCATAGGGAAAGCTAAAAACAATAAACGGTCATACTGAAACTGGCAGTTAAGCCAGAACCAGGATTGCCCTACCCCTTTGTAGGGTGGATTGTACCCTACACACCTGCAGAGTTTCAGCCTCCTAGCTTTTTCCTCTTGGAGAAAAACAACTTTCCATAGGTATTTTTCTCTATGCAGAAATATGCTTGAAATGCAAAAAGAAAGCTAAAAACAATAAACGGTCATACTGAAACTGGCAGTTAAGCCAGAACCAGGATTGCCCTACCCCTTTGTAGGGTGGATTGTACCCTACACACCTGCAGAGTTTCAGCCTCCTAGCTTTTTCCCTCTTGGAGAAAAACAACTTTCCATAGGTATTTTTCACTATGCAGAAACATGCTTGAAATGCATAAAGAAAGCTAAAAACAATAAACGGTCATACTGAAACTGGCAGTTAAGCCAGAACCAGGATTGCCCTACCCCTTTGTAGGGTGGATTGTACCCTACACACCTGCAGAGTTTCAGCCTCCTAGCTTTTTCCCTCTTGGAGAAAAACAACTTTCCATAGGTATTTTTTCTCTATGCAGAAACATGCTTGAAATGCATAGGGAAAGCTAAAAACAATAAACGGTCATACTGAAACTGGCAGTTAAGCCAGAACCAGGATTGCCCTACCCCTTTGTAGGGTGGATTGTACCCTACACACCTGCAGAGTTTCAGCCTCCTAGCTTTTTCCTCTTGGAGAAAAACAACTTTCCATAGGTATTTTTCTCTATGCAGAAACATGCTTGAAATGCAAAAAGAAAGCTAAAAACAATAAACGGTCATACTGAAACTGCCAGTTAAGCCAGAACCAGGATTGCCCTACCCCTTTGTAGGGTGGATTGTACCCTACACACCTGCAGAGTTTCAGCCTCCTAGCTTTTTCCCTCTTGGAGAAAAACAACTTTCCACAGGTATTTTTCTCTATGCAGAAACATGCTTGAAATGCATAGGGAAAGCTAAAAACAATAAACGGTCATACTGAAACTGGCAGTTAAGCCAGAACCAGGATTGCCCTACCCCTTTGTAGGGTGGATTGTACCCTACACACCTGCAGAGTTTCAGCCTCCTAGCTTTTTCCCTCTTGGAGAAAAACAACTTTCCATAGGTATTTTTCTCTATGCAGAAACATGCTTGAAATGCATAGGGAAAGCTAAAAACAATAAACGGTCATACTGAAACTGGCAGTTAAGCCAGAACCAGGATTGCCCTACCCCTTTGTAGGGTGGATTGTACCCCACACACCTGCAGAGTTTCAGCCTCCTAGCTTTTTCCCTCTTGGAGAAAAACAACTTTCCATAGGTATTTTTCCCTATGCAGAAACATGCTTGAAATGCAAAAAGAAAGCTGAAAACAATAAACGGTCATACTGAAACTGGCAGTTAATCCAGAACCAGGATTGCCCTACCCCTTTGTAGGGTGGATTGTACCCTACACACCTGCAGAGTTTCAGCCTTCTAGCTTTTTCCCTCTTGGAGAAAAATAACTTTACACAGGTATTTTTTCTCTATGCAGAAACATGCTTGAAATGCATAGGGAAAGCTAAAAACAATAAACGGTCATACTCAAACTGGCAGTTAAGCCAGAACCAGGATTGCCCTACCCCTTTGTAGGGGGGATTGTACCCTACACACCTGCAGAGTTTCAGCCTCCTAGCTTTTTCCCTCTTGGAGAAAAACAACTTTCCATAGGTATTTTTTCTCTATGCAAAAACATGCTTGAAATGCATAGGGAAAGCTAAAAACAAACGGTCATACTGAAACTGGCAAGTTTGCAAGCCGAAAATAGTGTCTCCCTGTGGCAGGAAAAAGCAGCTTCTCCTGCCTCTATGGTTCTTTTTTCAGGTTCTGCATTTTTATTGTTAAATATCACATTTTGTATTTTTGCATGCATATTGTGTGATCTGACACCTTCTAAACCTCTATTTTGTCGTTCTGTTAGCATATTTTCATTTTTTGCACCAAACAAAACACTTTGTTCAACACTACATGCATTGGATGTCTGCCTCGGTTGTGTGACAGTTTGCAAGCCAGAAATAATGCCTCCCGGTGGTCAGGGAAATGCAGCTTCTCCCGCCTCTATGGATCTCGTTTCTGGTTCTATATTATCACTGTTAAATATCACATTTTGTATTCTTGCATACATATTATGAGATCTGACACTCTCTAATCTTGTTTTTTTGTGAACCTTTAGGCATATTCTCAGTATTTGCACTTAAAAAAACACTTTGTTTAACATTACATACATTTGATGAAATCGGCGGTTGTATGACAGTTTCTAAGACCAAAATAGTGTCTCCCTGCGGGCAGGAAATGTAGCTTCTCCTGCCTCTATGGAGCTTTTTTCTCGTTCTTTAAGCTAAAAACAATAAACGGTCATACTGAAACTGGCAGTTAAGACAGAACCAGGATTGCCCTACCCCTTTGTAGGGGGGGATTGTACCCTACACACCTGCAGAGTTTCAGCCTCCTAGCTTTTTTCCTCTTGGAGAAAAACAACTTTCCATTGGTATTTTTTCTCTATGCAGAAATATGCTTGAAATGCAAAAAGAAAGCTGAAAACAATAAACGGTCATACTGAAACTGGCAGTTAAGCCAGAACCAGGATTGCCCTACCCCTTTGTAGGGGGGATTGTACCCTACACACATGCAGAGTTTCAGCCTCCTAGCTGTTTCCCTCTTGGAGAAAAACAACTTTCCAGGGTTATTTTTTCTCTATGCAGAAACATGCTTGAAATGCATAGGGAAAGCTAAAAACAATAAACGGTCATACTGAAACTGGCAGTGAAGCCAGAACCAGGATTGCCCTACCCCTTTGCAGGGTGGATAATACCATACACACCTGCAGAGTTTCAGCCTCCTAGCTTTTTCCCTCTTGGAGAAAAACAACTTTCCATAGGTATTTTTTCTCTATGCAAAAACATGCTTGAAATGCATAGGGAAAGCTAAAAATAATAAACGGTCATACTGAAACTGGCAGTTAAGCCAGAAGCAGGATTGCCCTACCCCTTTGTAGGGTGGATTGTACCCTACACACCTGCAGAGTTTCAGCCTCCTAGCTTTTTCCCTCTTGGAGAAAAACAACTTTCCATAGCTATTTTTCTCTATGCAGAAATATGCTTGAAATGCAAAAAGAAAGCTAAAAACAATAAACGGTCATACTGAGATTGGCAGTAGTGCCAGACCCAGGATTGCCCTGCCCCTTTGTAGGGTGGATTGTACCCTACACACCTGCAGAGTTTCAGCCTCCTATGTTTTTCCTCTTGGAGAAAAACAACTTTCCATAGGTATTTTTCTCTATGCAGAAATATGCTTGAAATGCAAAAAGAAAACTAAAAACAATAAACGGTCATACTGAAACTGCCAGTTAAGCCAGACCCAGGATTGCCCTACCCCTTTGTAGGGTGGATTGTACCCTACACACCTGCAGAGTTTCAGCCTCCTAGCTTTTTCCCTCTTGGAGAAAAACAACTTTCCACGGGTATTTTTTCTCTATGCAGAAACATGCTTGAAATGCATAGGGAAAGCTAAAAACAATAAACGGTCATACTGAAACTGGCAGTTAAGCCAGAACCAGGATTGCCCTACCCCTTTGTAGGGTGGATTGTACCCTACACACCTGCAGAGTTTCAGCCTCCTAGCTTTTTCCTCTTGGAGAAAAACAACTTTCCATTGGTATTTTTTCTCTATGCAGAAATATGCTTGAAATGCAAAAGAAAGCTAAAAACAATAAACGGTCATACTGAAACTGCCAGTTAAGCCAGAACCAGGATTGCCCTACCCCTTTGTAGGGTGGATTGTACCCTACACACCTGCAGAGTTTCAGCCTCCTAGCTTTTTCCCTCTTGGAGAAAAACAACTTTCCATAGGTATTTTTCTCTATGCAGAAACATGCTTGAAATGCATAGGGAAAGCTAAAAACAATAAACGGTCATACTGAAACTGGCAGTTAAGCCAGAACCAGGATTGCCCTACCCCTTTGTAGGGTGGATTGTACCCTACACACCTGCAGAGTTTCAGCCTCCTAGCTTTTTCCCTCTTGGAGAAAAACAACTTTCCATAGGTATTTTTCTCTATGCAGAAACATGCTTGAAATGCATAGGGAAAGCTAAAAACAATAAACGGTCATACTGAAACTGGCAGTTAAGCCAGAACCAGGATTGCCCTACCCCTTTGCAGGGGGGATTGTACCCTACACACCTGCAGAGTTTCAGCCTCCTAGCTTTTTCCCTCTTGGAGAAAAACAACTTTCCATAGGTATTTTTCCCTATGCAGAAACATGCTTGAAATGCAAAAAGAAAGCTAAAAACAATAAACGGTCATACTGAAACTGCCAGTTAAGCCAGGCCCAGGATTGCCCTACCCCTTTGTAGGGTGGATTGTACCCTACACACCTGCAGAGTTTCAGCCTTCTAGCTTTTTCCCTCTTGGAGAAAAATAACTGTACACAGGTATTTTTTCTCTATGCAGAAACATGCTTGAAATGCATAGGGAAAGCTAAAAACAATAAACGGTCATTTGGAAACTGGCAGTTAAGCCAGAACCAGGATTGCCCTACCCCTTTGTAGGGGGGATTGTACCCTACACACCTGCAGAGTTTCAGCCTCCTAGCTTTTTCCCTCTTGGAGAAAAACAACTTTCCATAGGTATTTTTCCCTATGCAGAAACATGCTTGAAATGCATAGGGAAAGCTAAAAACAATAAACGGTCATACTGAAACTGGCAGTTAAGCCAGAACCAGGATTGCCCTACCCCTTTGTAGGGGGGATTGTACCCTACACACCTGCAGAGTTTCAGCCTCCTAGCTTTTTCCTCTTGGAGAAAAACAACTTTCCATAGGTATTTTTCCCTATGCAGAAACATGCTTGAAATGCAAAAAGAAAGCTGAAAACAATAAACGGTCATACTGAAACTGGCAGTTAATCCAGAACCAGGATTGCCCTACCTCTTTGTAGGGTGGATTGTACCCTACACACCTGCAGAGTTTCAGCCTCCTAGCTTTTTCCCTCTTGGAGAAAAATAACTTTACACAGGTATTTTTCTCTATGCAGAAACATGCTTGAAATGCATAGGGAAAGCTAAAAACTATAAACGGTCATACTGAAACTGGCAGTTAAGCCAGAACCAGGATTGCCCTACCCCTTTGTAGGGGGGATTGTACCCTACACACCTGCAGAGTTTCAGCCTCCTAGCTTTTTCCCTCTTGGAGAAAAGCAACTTTCCATAGGTATTTTTTCTCTATGCAAAAACATGCTTGAAATGCATAGGGAAAGCTAAAAACAAACGGTCATACTGAAACTGGCAAGTTTGCAAGACGAAAATAGTGTCTCCCTGTGGGCAGGAAAAAGCAGCTTCTCCTGCCTCTATGGTTCTTTTTTCAGGTTCTGCATTTTTATTGTTAAATATCACATTTTGTATTTTTGCATGCATATTGTGTGATCTGACACCTTCTAAACCTCTATTTTGTAGTTCTGTTAGCATATTTTCATTTTTTGCACCAAACAAAACACTTTGTTCAACACTACATGCATTGGATGTCTGCCTCGGTTGTATGACAGTTTGCAAGCCAGAAATAATGCCTCCCGGTGGGCAGGGAAATGCAGCTTCTCCCGCCTCTATGGATCTCGTTTCTGGTTCTATATTATCACTGTTAAATATCACATTTTGTATTCTTGCATACATATTATGAGATCTGACACTCTCTAATCTTGTTTTTTGTGAACCTTTAGGCATATTCTCAGTATTTGCACTTAAAAAACCACTTTGTTTAACATTACATACATTTGATGAAATCGGCGGTTGTATGACAGTTTCTAAGCCCAAAATAGTGTCTCCCAGCGGGCAGGAAAATGTAGCTTCTCCTGCCTCTATGGAGCTTTTTTCTCGTTCTTTAAGCTAAAAACAATAAACGGTCATACTGAAACTGGCAGTTAAGACAGAACCAGGATTGCCCTACCCCTTTGTAGGGGGGATTGTACCCTACACACCTGCAGAGTTTCAGCCTCCTAGCTTTTTTCCTCTTGGAGAAAAACAACTTTCCATTCGTATTTTTTCTCTATGCAGAAATATGCTTGAAATGCAAAAAGAAAGCTAAAAACAATAAACGGTCATACTGAAACTGGCAGTTAAGCCAGAACCAGGATTGCCCTACCCTTTGTAGGGGGGATTGTACCCTACACACCTGCAGAGTTTCAGCCTCCTAGCTGTTTCCCTCTTGGAGAAAAACAACTTTCCAGGGTTATTTTTTCTCTTTGCAGAAACATGCTTGAAATGCATAGGGAAAGCTAAAAACAATAAACGGTCATACTGAAACTGGCAGTGAAGCCAGAACCAGGATTGCCCTACCCCTTTGCAGGGTGGATAATACCATACACACCTGCAGAGTTTCAGCCTCCTAGCTTTTTCCCTCTTGGAGAAAAACAACTTTCCATAGGTATTTTTTTCTCTATGCAAAAACATGCTTGAAATGCATAGGGAAAGCTAAAAATAATAAACGGTCATACTGAAACTGGCAGTTAAGCCAGAACCAGGATTGCCCTACCCCTTTGTAGGGGTGATTGTACCCTACACACCTGCAGAGTTTCAGCCTCCTAGCTTTTTCCCTCTTGGAGAAAAACAACTTTCCATAGCTATTTTTTCTCTATGCAGAAATATGCTTGAAATGCAAAAAGAAAGCTAAAAACAATAAACGGTCATACTGAGATTGGCAGTAGAGCCAGACCCAGGATTGCCCTGCCCCTTTGTAGGGTGGATTGTACCCTACACACCTGCAGAGTTTCAGCCTCCTATGTTTTTCCCTCTTGGAGAAAAACAACTTTCCACAGGTATTTTTTCTCTATGCAGAAATATGCTTGAAATGCAAAAAGAAAACTAAAAACAATAAACGGTCATACTGAAATTGCCAGTTAAGCCAGACCCAGGATTGCCCTACCCCTTTGTAGGGAGGATTGTACCCTACACACCTGCAGAGTTTCAGCCTCCTAGCTTTTTCCCTCTTGGAGAAAAACAACTTTCCACAGGTATTTTTTCTCTATGCAGAAACATGCTTGAAATGCATAGGGAAAGCTAAAAACAATAAACGGTCATACTGAAACTGGCAGTTAAGCCAGAACCAGGATTGCCCTACCCCTTTGTAGGGTGGATTGTACCCTACACACCTGCAGAGTTTCAGCCTCCTAGCTTTTTCCCTCTTGGAGAAAAACAACTTTCCATAGGTATTTTTCCCTATGCAGAAACATGCTTGAAATGCAAAAAGAAAGCTAAAAACAATAAACGGTCATACTGAAACTGGCAGTTAAGCCAGAACCAGGATTGCCCTACCCCTTTGTAGGGTGGATTGTACCCTACACACCTGCAGAGTTTCAGCCTCCTAGCTTTTTCCCTCTTGGAGAAAAACAACTTTCCATAGGTATTTTTTCTCTATGAGGAAATATGCTTGAAATGCAAAAAGAAAGCTAAAAACAATAAACGGTCATACTGAAACTGGCAGTTAAGCCAGAACCAGGATTGCCCTACCCCTTTGTAGGGGAGATTGTACCCTACACACCTGCAGAGTTTCAGCCTCCTAGCTTTTTCCCTCTTGGAGAAAAACAACTTTCCATAGGTATTTTTCTCTATGCAGAAACATGCTTGAAATGCATAGGGAAAGCTAAAAACAATAAACGGTCATACTGAAACTGGCAGTTAAGCCAGAACCAGGATTGCCCTACCCCTTTGTAGGGTGGATTGTACCCTACACACCTGCAGAGTTTCAGCCTCCTAGCTTTTTCCCTCTTGGAGAAAAACAACTTTCCATAGGTATTTTTTCCCTATGCAGAAACATGCTTGAAATGCAAAAAGAAAGCTGAAAACAATAAACGGTCATACTAAAACTGGCAGTTAATCCAGAACCATGATTGCCCTACCCCTTTGTAGGGGGGATTGTACCCTACACACCTGCAGAGTTTCAGCCTCCTAGCTTTTTCCCTCTTGGAGAAACATAACTTTACACAGGTATTTTTTCTCTATGCAGAAACATGCTTGAAATGTATAGGGAAAGCTAAAAACAATAAACGGTCATTTGCAAACTGGCAGTTAAGCCAGAACCAGGATTGCCCTACCCCTTTGTAGGGGGGATTGTACCCTACACACCTGCAGAGTTTCAGCCTCCTAGCCTTTTCCCTCTTGGAGAAAAACAACTTTCCATAGGTATTTTTTCTCTATGCAAAAACATGCTTGAAATGCATAGGGAAAGCTAAAAACAAACGGTCATACTGAAACTGGCAAGTTTGCAAGCCGAAAATAGTGTCTCCCTGTGGGCAGGAAAAAGCAGCTTCTCCTGCCTCTATGGTTCTTTTTCAGGTTCTGCATTTTTATTGTTAAATATCACATTTTGTATTTTTGCATGCATATTGTGTGATCTGACACCTTCTAAACCTCTATTTTGTAGTTCTGTTAGCATATTTTCATTTTTTGCACCAAACAAAACACTTTGTTCAACACTACATGCATTGGATGTCTGCCTCGGTTGTATGACAGTTTGCAAGCCAGAAATAATGCCTCCCGGTGGGCACGGAAATGCAGCTTCTCCCGCCTCTATGGATCTCGTTTCTGGTTCTATATTATCACTGTTAAATATCACATTTTGTATTCTTGCATACATATTATGAGATCTGACACTCTCTAATCTTGTTTTTTGTGAACCTTTAGGCATATTCTCAGTATTTGCACTTAAAAAAACACTTTGTTTAACATTACATACATTTGATGAAATCGGCGGTTGTATGACAGTTTCTAAGCCCAAAATAGTATCTCCCTGCGGCAGGAAAATGTAGCTTCTCCTGCCTCTATGGAGCTTTTTTCTCGTTCTTTAAGCTAAAAACAATAAACGGTCATACTGAAACTGGCAGTTAAGCCAGAACCAGGATTGCCCTACCCCTTTGTAGGGGGGATTGTACCCTACACACCTGCAGAGTTTCAGCCTCCTAGCTTTTTTCCTCTTGGAGAAAAACAACTTTCCATTGGTATTTTTTCTCTATGCAGAAGAATGCTTGAAATGCAAAAAGAAAGCTAAAAACAATAAACGGTCATACTGAAACTGGCAGTTAAGCCAGAACCAGGATTGCCCTACCCCTTTGTAGGGGGATTGTACCCTACACACCTGCAGAGTTTCAGCCTCCTAGCTGTTTCCCTCTTGGAGAAAAACAACTTTCCAGGGTTATTTTTTCTCTATGCAGAAACATGCTTGAAATGCATAGGGAAAGCTAAAAACAATAAACGGTCATACTGAAACTGGCAGTGAAGCCAGAACCAGGATTGCCCTACCCCTTTGTAGGGTGGATAATACCATACACACCTGCAGAGTTTCAGCCTCCTAGCTTTTTCCCTCTTGGAGAAAAACAACTTTCCTTAGGTATTTTTTTCTATGCAAAAACATGCTTGAAATGCATAGGGAAAGCTAAAAATAATAAACGGTCATACTGAAACTGGCAGTTAAGCCAGAAGCAGGATTGCCCTACCCCTTTGTAGGGGTGATTGTACCCTACACACCTGCAGAGTTTCAGCCTCCTAGCTTTTTCCCTCTTGGAGAAAAACAACTTTCCATAGCTATTTTTCTCTATGCAGAAATATGCTTGAAATGCAAAAAGAAAGCTAAAAACAATAAACGGTCATACTGAGATTGGCAGTAGAGCCAGACCCAGGACTGCCCTGTCCCTTTGTAGGGTGGATTGTACCCTACACACCTGCAGAGTTTCAGCCTCCTATGTTTTTCCCTCTTGGAGAAAAACAACTTTCCATAGGTATTTTTCTCTATGCAGAAATATGCTTGAAATGCAAAAAGAAAACTAAAAACAATAAACGGTCATACTGAAACTGGCAGTTAAGCCAGACCCAGGATTGCCCTACCCCTTTGTAGGGTGGATTGTACCCTACACACCTGCAGAGTTTCAGCCTCCTAGCTTTTTCCCTCTTGGAGAAAAACAACTTTCCACGGGTATTTTTTCTCTATGCAGAAACATGCTTGAAATGCATAGGGAAAGCTAAAAACAATAAACGGTCATACTGAAACTGGCAGTTAAGCCAGAACCAGGATTGCCCTACCCCTTTGTAGGGTGGATTGTACCCTACACACCTGCAGAGTTTCAGCCTCCTAGCTTTTTCCTCTTGGAGAAAAACAACTTTCCATAGGTATTTTTCTCTATGCAGAAACATGCTTGAAATGCATAGAAAAGCTAAAAACAATAAACGGTCATACTGAAACTGGCAGTTAAGCCAGAACCAGGATTGCCCTACCCCTTTGTAGGGTGGATTGTACCCTACACACCTGCAGAGTTTCAGCCTCCTAGCTTTTTCCCTCTTGGAGAAAAACAACTTTCCATAGGTATTTTTCACTATGCAGAAACATGCTTGAAATGCAAAAGAAAGCTAAAAACAATAAACGGTCATACTGAAACTGGCAGTTAAGCCAGAACCAGGATTGCCCTACCCCTTTGTAGGGTGGATTGTACCCTACACACCTGCAGAGTTTCAGCCTCCTAGCTTTTTCCCTCTTGGAGAAAAACAACTTTCCATAGGTATTTTTCTCTATGCAGAAACATGCTTGAAATGCATAGGGAAAGCTAAAACAATAAACGGTCATACTGAAACTGGCAGTTAAGCCAGAACCAGGATTGCCCTACCCCTTTGTAGGGTGGATTGTACCCTACACACCTGCAGAGTTTCAGCCTCCTAGCTTTTTCCCTCTTGGAGAAAAACAACTTTCCATAGGTATTTTTCTCTATGCAGAAACATGCTTGAAATGCAAAAAGAAAGCTAAAAACAATAAACGGTCATACTGAAACTGGCAGTTAAGCCAGAACCAGGATTGCCCTACCCCTTTGTAGGGTGGATTGTACCCTACACACCTGCAGAGTTTCAGCCTCCTAGCTTTTTCCCTCTTGGAGAAAAACAACTTTCCATAGGTATTTTTTCTCTATGCAGAAACATGCTTGAAATGCATAGGGAGTTAAATCCACGTTTATTAATATATTCAATAAAAGGAACATTACAGTACAGGTAAATAAAACATTACATGAGTTACACATATTGGCACCACTGTGCCCTTATTTAGGTTACATTAAGAATATGAAAAAGAAAAGAGAATAGCTACATGTAAAACAATTTATCTAACTATGAATTGTACATATCCATGTTGCGTTAACCAAAATTTTAACTTTTTAAGCATAACTGAAATGGGATACATTTGAGAAGACCTATTCTCATAACATCTGGCTGTCCAGAGTAGATAAAGACATGAAACTAATAAAAAATCTAACGTCTGAACATTTTCATTCCAATAAAGTCCATAATCTCCATATAAGATCTTGCTCATGGAAAGCGGAAACAAAGTCTGAACCCTAAAAAATCTCCTTACCTGTGTCCAGAAGGTAACTGCTCTTGGGCAATGCAAGAAGACATGTGCAGAGTCTTCAGGAGCAGAACAACCCAATCGGCGACATATCCTATCCTCTACTTGCCTAAAGGGCAGGGATGCTCGTACCGGCAATTTGTTTAGCGAAGCCCTCCATAACAAATCACTCCACTGTGGAATATCTTTATATCTAACACGTCTTCGACGAAGACCATGCAATTGCATTGGAGTATACCCTGAGAAACCATCTACCCAAACAAAATTATTCATTGTTTCAGAATACCAAACCGTTCGGGGTGAGGCTATAGAAAGAGTGGGGATCTGATACTTCATTACAACCAATTGAATGTCCTGTAATTCTTGGGAATCCAGGCCTCTGGATCGTTTTCCATGCAACAACTTATCCCAAAAGGGGAAGTTAGCTGTATACGTCAAAGCTCCAACCAAGGAAGTTTCCTTACTCTTTAAGTGAGCCCACAAGAAATGCAGAAACTGAATCTGGAGAAATAGGATCGGATGATGTAAAGCCAATCCACCTTTTGTTGAGGGAGAATACACCACTCCTCTCCTGACTGGATTCAGTTGAGAAGCCCAAAAGAAATTAAAACATTGCTTCAACACTAACGCCATCCAGGCCATAGGAAAGAAATACACCGTGAAAACATATTGAAGCTTTGGAATAAAAAAGGTATTTAGCATAAATACCCTCTTTGCATACGTCATGGGAAAGGTCGCCCAAAACTTCATTCGGGCCAAAGCCAACTGCACCAACTGAAAACATTTTTCTCTCACAAACGGTATAGTTCCAAAAGGAACTCCCAAAACAGTGACTCCTTCTGTACTGAATGGAATCTGTTGGGTAGAGAATAATGAAGTAGGAGAAGCCGTAAAACCTGCCGACTTTGTCAAGTTAAGAGATAGACCCACATAGGAAAACAATGGTAACAACGTATTATAGAATTGTGCATTAAATACCTCTCTATCTTCCGCTAAATAAGTGATATCATCAGCATATGAAAAGAGTCGCGGGGTCAAAATTCCCAAACAGTTATATGAATGGGGAGGTAAACATAATGTCTTCCTAAATTGCAAAAACACTGCACTCACCACCAATGCGAGTAAAAAGGCGCTAAGCGGACATCCTTGTCTAATTCCACAACGCAACCGTACCTCCTTACCAACCCATCCATTAATCACCGGCGTTACGGCAGAATAAGCATGTAAAGTACGAAGACATTTACAAAAACTTTCACCAAAACCATACGCAGCAATAATCGCATTTAAAGCAGAATGAGACACATTGTCGAAAGCCTTTGCAATATCAGCGGTAACCACCAAAGAGGGGGGGTGAACAGCCACAGATGAGACTATTTGTTTAACTGTATGCAAAATCTCTGCCATTGATCGGCCTGGAACACCATACACACCAGATTCCAAAATTTGAGGTAAAATCGTCCTTAACCGCAATTGTAATACCTTTGTAAATAGCTTGTAGTCAGTATTACAAAGCGCTATAGGACGCCAATTAGACAAGGAGGCACGGTCCCCCTTTTTCCAAATGAAATGAATCGCAGTTGACAATGGCACACCATCCACAAATCCATTCATCAACCAATCATTAAACAATGTTACCAAACATTTAAGGCAATCTGGGGGCAACAGGGTATAAAAAGCATATGGGATACCATCTGGGCCCGGCGCTGTATCTTTTTTTGCTAGCTGATGTAAAGCCTCCTGTACCTCTTCCAACTGAATCACCCTCTCCATTTTCGCTTTCAAAGCTGCTGGCATCGGAAACATTCCCCAATTTTGTAGAAAAGGTCCCTTATCAATATATTGTTCCTTCAAATATTTATTAGCTATGCCTAACATCCCCCTCTGATTATTGCATAACCGACCCTGGGAATCTCTCAAGCAGCGCATTAAGCTGTGCTTATTTCCCACCTTTCTTGTCAAAAAGGGAAGACAATGGTCCGCTTTTCCTTGAGTCGATCTAGCTAACCTTTGCAATTGGGAATGAACCCTAGACAACGCTAAAGTATACATTTCTTTTAAATACAACAAAACATCAGAAACATTTGACCTAGACACAGCAACATAATTGTCATATGCATCATTTGTCCGTTGTTTAAGACATATATGATATCTATGAGACATCCATTCATACCGATCTTTCACCTTGGTTTTCATATCCACCCACCAGTCTTGTGTGGTAGAATACATGGAGCGCAATGTACAATGATCCTGCCACAATTCGTCCAATATGCACTTCCATATGTCTAATTTCAGCAAAGCCGGAGCCATGCGAAAAACCTCTTCCTGAAGGCTCTCTCAAAATATGACC
>NC_056739.1:1802984454-1803004907 GCF_019279795.1 Protopterus annectens | reverse complement strand
CTGAAACTCTGCAGGTGTGTAGGGTACAATCCCCCCTACAAAGGGGTAGGGCAATCCTGGTTCTGGCTTAACTGCCAGTTTCAGTATGACCGTTTATTGTTTTTAGCTTAAAGAACGAGAAAAAAGCTCCATAGAGGCAGGAGAAGCTACATTTTCCTGCCCGCAGGGAGATACTATTTTGGGCTTAGAAACTGTCATACAACCGCCGATTTCATCAAATGTATGTAATGTTAAACAAAGTGGTTTTTTAAGTGCAAATACTGAGAATATGCCTAAAGGTTCACAAAAAAACAAGATTAGAGAGTGTCAGATCTCATAATATGTATGCAAGAATACAAAATGTGATATTTAACAGTGATAATATAGAACCAGAAACGAGATCCATAGAGGCGGGAGAAGCTGCATTTCCCTGCCCACCGGGAGGCATTATTTCTGGCTTGCAAACTGTCATACAACCGAGGCAGACATCCAATGCATGTAGTGTTGAACAAAGTGTTTTGTTTGGTGCAAAAAATGAAAATATGCTAACAGAACTACAAAATAGAGGTTTAGAAGGTGTCAGATCACACAATATGCATGCAAAAATACAAAATGTGATATTTAACAATAAAATGCAGAACCTGAAAAAAGAACCATAGAGGCAGGAGAAGCTGCTTTTTCCTGCCCACAAAGGGGTAGGGCAATCCTGGTTCTGGCTTAACTGCCAGTTTCAGTATGACCGTTTGTTTTTAGCTTTCCCTATGCATTTCAAGCATGTTTTTGCATAGAGAAAAAATACCTATGGAAAGTTGTTTTTCTCCAAGAGGGAAAAAGCTAGGAGGCTGAAACTCTGCAGGTGTGTAGGGTACAATCCACCCTACAAAGGGGTAGGGCAATCCTGGTTCTGGCTTAACTGCCAGTTTCAGTATGACCGTTTATTGTTTTAGCTTTCCCTATGCATTTCAAGCATGTTTCTGCATAGAGAAAAATACCTATGGAAAGTTGTTTTTCTCCAAGAGGGAAAAAGCTAGGAGGCTGAAACTCTGCAGGTGTGTAGGGTACAATCCACCCTACAAAGGGGTAGGGCAATCCTGGTTCTGGCTTAACTGCCAGTTTCAGTATGACCGTTTATTGTTTTAGCTTTCCCTATGATGGCTGACACAATCTCTCATACTTCTGCAGCAGCTGAAGAAGAAGATGTTAATATTGTTGAAGAAACCCAAGTAGAACAGGATCCAATGACAGAATCAGGTGTGGGAAGGTCTCGTGACGAAAGATGGACGGCTTCGGGACTTCGGAAGTGCGACAGGGACCTGCAAGTTAACTCGCTATTTGACTGGGCTGAAGAGGTTGAACAACACGGCCTACAAAGCCTGGATCAAGATTTTGACTTAACCCGAAGATTGTGGAGCGAGTATCAGGACCTTCGGAAGTCAGAGGGGCTTCCACCGAGTACTCGACGACCGAAAATACTTGAAACTACACCATATGGACCGGAGCTTCCACCGGGATGGACCCCAGATGCGCGAGAATCGCTAACGGCGACGAAAGCGAAAGTAAAGCCGTTTCAACGTTCGGAAGGACAACGATCGATGCGAGAGGGCACTACGGACTGGTGGGATGCGCGCGACGATGCGAGGAACCCGGCGACCACCTCGGAAGGCCAGCGGCGACGAAATTTCCAAAAAACGATGACGACGACGCAACGAAGTCCCGATGACGTCACACAGATGTCCGATGACAATTACGATGCAGCGGAACTACAGGCGACCACTTTTGAAGATCGGCGGAGGCGAAATCCATCCAAAACAACAGCGACGATGACGAGAAGTCCCGACGACGCCAGGGAGGTGCCGGTCGTGATGCAGGCTTCCCCCGAAGGTAAGGGGCAGGTCAGCCAGATACGAGGAACACAGGAACATCCTGGAACAGCAGTTCTAACTGCTACAGCTCACATCCCGGCCAGAGTGGGTGACATAAAAGGGGCAGGTGGCGCCCACACACAGCGAGGCACGCCGGGAAGATTTACGGCTGCCGGCCCAGTTTCAGGGGCAGAAGGAGCTATCCCAAAGAGGCAGAAAGTGCTGGAGGCGAACGGGACACAGGGGTCTCGTTCCTCCAAATTATCAGGGACTTCACAGGACCTTTTTGGGACGCCGACAGAAGGGGACACTCCCGCCTCGAGACAAGTTCCAGGGTTATTGCGACCAGATTTACGGAGAGATACCCCACGACGTTCGGGGTCGTCGTCTATGAGCAGCTGGGACCCGGCCTTCTTTGAAGAGCTCCAAAAGTTGGAGAGTCAAGCTCTGAAGGAGATGTACCCACAATGGAGTGGTTCCGATGGCACTGAGGACCCGACATCTCGATCTGGGGACATGGAACAAAGCGAACGCTTGGGGCAGGACTTACTGGATGATTCCGAGACTACTCCTCCCCCGGGACAGCCGGTCCCAGAAAAATCTACCGCCACGAGCATGGAGGTAGATATCCGGCCGAATTTGCAGCCGCAGAAGGCTCCGCCACCGCTTGGAGGAAGCCGAGCAGCGGCTCTGAAAAGAGGAGGGGAAGATCACCAGCCCTCCGAGGTGTCACCAGACAAACGAGCTAAGCACAGGCGGGTACTGCCAGAACCTGACCCACTTTTACTGGAACGGGAACTTCAGCCGGGCACGCCAGTAGAAGGTAGACAAGGTGAAGAGCGCAATCAGACGTACGCAGGAGTGGCCGCCACTGGAGTGGAAGAGGACTCCATTCCTCCCCCACCTCGAGCACGAATTATACACAGACCATCTGTAAGGCTCCAGAAAAAATCCGGACAGCCCACAAGCAGGGCGGAGGTATGGACTCAGGTGCTTCGGCCCTTGGGGACTCAATTAAACACCCTCTGCGCTCTCACTCATTGGGGCAAGGAATCACACTTGGAGGTGGTGTTTGAAACCCAGGCAGCAGCTTTACGTTTTCAGTCCGCCTTTCTGACACACGGGGATATGCCATCAGTAGCTGCATTTTCTATGACTAAGGTGGACGTTCGATTTAGGAGAAAACTTACTCTACAGTTCCGGTCAACCCACATCGACCCTATCGGGATAGAAAGGTATCTATCCAAATACGTGGACAAGGTTATCTCCATAGAGAAGTCCAGGGATCCAGCGGCAGGTGGAGTCTGGGACACTGGCTGGATAGTATGGGTTGATTTCAAGTTAGAGGCTGCAGGCCCGGTCCATCTTCCAGGGGTCTGCTTCATCATGGGCCTGCGGGGAGTCATCCGGTATGCAGGCCAGCCTAAGACCTGCTATTTTTGTGGTGCCTTTGACCACTTGGTTACAGATTGTCAGCTACGCCGTTGTTCCCGATGTGGACAACGTGATCATTTTGCGAGGGAATGTCCCACCAGTTGTGCCCTTTGTGCCGGAAAACATCACTGGAAGGACTGCGATAGCCTGATGTCCCCATATGTTCCAGAAGACGGCTCCACCCAAGACGAATGTTTGCGGGTGATCCGCCCACAACCACAGGAACCCGTTCCAGAGGTTGAAAGATTATTTCCCGAGACTACACCAGACCCTGTGATTACTCAGCCTACCCCGGAGGAGAGTACTAGGTCAGAAGCTGTACAAGGCCCTGCCCGGAACCAGACGTCAGATTCCGACTTAGAACGTCCGCCCCGGTTTTTGGAGGTGCTCCGTCAGGAGCGGGACACTAACAGAGACACTGACACTCCACTGCCGGAGGATTCTGAGGTATCCTTTTTACAGTTACCTATAGAGGACTCCGCGGATGCCGCGCCCCTTTCACAGCCAGACCCAGAAGCCGGATGGACAAAGGTTACACGGAAGGAGAGGGCTGCCCGTTCAAAAGCCGCAAGACGGTCTCGCTCTTTGGAGAAGGTTCCGCAGGCTGTCATTCGTGAACATGATCCTGGATGACTTTTTTAATCTAGTGCATTTTATGCCCATTCTTCATTGTATGGCCTATTGGATATTTGTCTTGGACGCTTGTTCTCATGGATGTATATTGTTTGTTTTTTGCTGTTATTGGTTACAGGGGACTAGGCGTCCATTTCTTCTCTTCGGGACGCCTCCATTTGGACATTTTCAGGTACTTATATGGGATATAATTGACTTTTGGACACTATATTGGACTGTTGATACCACAGTAAGTCTTTAATTGGTATTGTGGGTCTTTTCCCACACTGCCTTGAATAGAACCTTTTCTTATAATGTATTGTAAATACTAATAGGTGTTTCCGTTAATTTTTGTATTAAGTGATTTATAACTTTGGTTTTATAGTCCGGTAAGGACTTTGTATATGGTTTGATTGTTTGTTGAATATGTTAACAATAAAGTTGGATTTCACTCCCTATGCATTTCAAGCATGTTTCTGCATAGAGAAAAAATATGTGTGGAAAGTTGTTTTTCTCCAAGAGGAAAAAGCTAGGAGGCTGAAACTCTGCAGGTGTGTAGGGTACAATCCCCCCTACAAAGGGGTAGGGCAATCCTGGTTCTGGCTTAACTGCCAGTTTCAGTATGACCGTTTATTGTTTTTAGCTTAAAGAACGAGAAAAAAGCTCCATAGAGGCAGGAGAAGCTACATTTTCCTGCCCGCAGGGAGACACTATTTTGGCTTAGAAACTGTCATACAACCGCCGATTTCATCAAATGTATGTAATGTTAAACAAAGTGTTTTTTTAAGTGCAAATACTGAGAATATGCCTAAAGGTTCACAAAAAACAAGATTAGAGAGTGTCAGATCTCATAATATGTATGCAAGAATACAAAATGTGATATTTAACAGTGATAATATAGAACCAGAAACGAGATCCATAGAGGCGGGAGAAGCTGCATTTCCCTGCCCACCGGGAGGCATTATTTCTGGCTTGCAAACTGTCATACAACCGAGGCAGACATCCAATGCATGTAGTGTTGAACAAAGTGTTTTGTTTGGTGCAAAACATGAAAATATGCTAACAGAACTACAAAATAGAGGTTTAGAAGGTGTCAGATCACACAATATGCATGCAAAAATACAAAATGTGATATTTAACAATAAAAATGCAGAACCTGAAAAAAGAACCATAGAGGCAGGAGAAGCTGCTTTTTCCTGCCCACAGGGAGACACTATTTTCGGCTTGCAAACTTGCCAGTTTCAGTATGACCGTTTATTGTTTTTAGCTTTCCCTATGCATTTCAAGCATGTTTCTGCATAGAGAAAAAATACCTGTGTAAAGTTATTTTTCTCCAAGAGGGAAAAAGCTAGGAGGCTGAAACTCTGCAGGTGTGTAGGGTACAATCCACCCTACAAAGGGGTAGGGCAATCCTGGTTCTGGCTTAACTGCCAGTTTCAGTATGACCGTTTATTGTTTTTAGCTTTCCCTATGCATTTCAAGCATGTTTCTGCATAGAGAAAAATACCTATGGAAAGTTGTTTTTCTCCAAGAGGGAAAAAGCTAGGAGGCTGAAACTCTGCAGGTGTGTAGGGTACAATCCACCCTACAAAGGGGTAGGGCAATCCTGGTTCTGGCTTAACTGCCAGTTTCAGTATGACCGTTTATTGTTTTTAGCTTTCCTATGCATTTCAAGCATGTTTCTGCATAGAGAAAAATACCTATGGAAAGTTGTTTTTCTCCAAGAGGGAAAAAGCTAGGAGGCTGAAACTCTGCAGGTGTGTAGGGTACAATCCACCCTACAAAGGGGTAGGGCAATCCTGGTTCTGGCTTAACTGCCAGTTTCAGTATGACCGTTTATTGTTTTTAGCTTTCCTATGCATTTCAAGCATGTTTTTGCATAGAGAAAAAATACCTATGGAAAGTTGTTTTTCTCCAAGAGGGAAAAAGCTAGGAGGCTGAAACTCTGCAGGTGTGTAGGGTACAATCCACCCTACAAAGGGGTAGGGCAATCCTGGTTCTGGCTTAACTGCCAGTTTCAGTATGACCGTTTATTGTTTTTAGCTTTCCCTATGCATTTCAAGCATGTTTCTGCATAGAGAAAAATATACCTGTGGAAAGTTGTTTTTCTCCAAGAGGGAAAAAGCTAGGAGGCTGAAACTCTGCAGGTGTGTAGGGTACAATCCACCCTACAAAGGGGTAGGGCAATCCTGGTTCTGGCTTAACTGCCAGTTTCAGTATGACCGTTTATTGTTTTTAGCTTTCCTATGCATTTTAAGCATGTTTCTGCATAGAGAAAAATACCTATGGAAAGTTGTTTTTCTCCAAGAGGGAAAAAGCTAGGAGGCTGAAACTCTGCAGGTGTGTAGGGTACAATCCACCCTACAAAGGGGTAGGGCAATCCTGGTTCTGGCTTAACTGCCAGTTTCAGTATGACCGTTTATTGTTTTTAGCTTTCCCTATGCATTTCAAGCATGTTTCTGCATAGAGAAAAATACCTGTGGAAAGTTGTTTTTCTCCAAGAGGGAAAAAGCTAGGAGGCTGAAACTCTGCAGGTGTGTAGGGTACAATCCACCCTACAAAGGGGTAGGGCAATCCTGGTTCTGGCTTAACTGCCAGTTTCAGTATGACCGTTTATTGTTTTTAGCTTTCCCTATGCATTTCAAGCATGTTTCTGCATAGAGAAAAAATACCTATGGAAAGTTGTTTTTCTCCAAGAGGGAAAAAGCTAGGAGGCTGAAACTCTGCAGGTGTGTAGGGTACAATCCACCCTACAAAGGGGTAGGGCAATCCTGGTTCTGGCTTAACTGCCAGTTTCAGTATGACCGTTTATTGTTTTTAGCTTTCCCTATGCATTTCAAGCATGTTTCTGCATAGAGAAAAATACCTATGGAAAGTTGTTTTTCTCCAAGAGGGAAAAAGCTAGGAGGCTGAAACTCTGCAGGTGTGTAGGGTACAATCCACCCTACAAAGGGGTAGGGCAATCCTGGTTCTGGCTTAACTGCCAGTTTCAGTATGACCGTTTATTGTTTTTAGCTTTCCTATGCATTTCAAGCATGTTTCTGCATAGGGAAAAAATACCTATGGAAAGTTGTTTTGTCCAAGAGGGAAAAAGCTAGGAGGCTGAAACTCTGCAGGTGTGTAGGGTACAATCCACCCTACAAAGGGGTAGGGCAATCCTGGTTCTGGCTTAACTGCCAGTTTCAGTATGACCGTTTATTGTTTTTAGCTTTCCCTATGCATTTCAAGCATGTTTCTGCATAGAGAAAAATACCTATGGAAAGTTGTTTTTCTCCAAGAGGGAAAAAGCTAGGAGGCTGAAACTCTGCAGGTGTGTAGGGTACAATCCACCCTACAAAGGGGTAGGGCAATCCTGGTTCTGGCTTAACTGCCAGTTTCAGTATGACCGTTTATTGTTTTTAGCTTTCCTATGCATTTCAAGCATGTTTCTGCATAGAGAAAAATACCTGTGGAAAGTTGTTTTTCTCCAAGAGGGAAAAAGCTAGGAGGCTGAAACTCTGCAGGTGTGTAGGGTACAATCCACCCTACAAAGGGGTAGGGCAATCCTGGTTCTGGCTTAACTGCCAGTTTCAGTATGACCGCTTATTGTTTTTAGCTTTCCTATGCATTTCAAGCATGGTTTTGCATAGAGAAAAATACCTATGGAAAGTTGTTTTTCTCCAAGAGGGAAAAAGCTAGGAGGCTGAAACTCTGCAGGTGTGTAGGGTACAATCCACCCTACAAAGGGGTAGGGCAATCCTGGTTCTGGCTTAACTGCCAGTTTCAGTATGACCGTTTATTGTTTTTAGCTTTCCCTATGCATTTCAAGCATGTTTCTGCATAGAGAAAAATACCTATGGAAAGTTGTTTTTCTCCAAGAGGGAAAAAGCTAGGAGGCTGAAACTCTGCAGGTGTGTAGGGTACAATCCACCCTACAAAGGGGTAGGGCAATCCTGGTTCTGGCTTAACTGCCAGTTTCAGTATGACCGTTTATTGTTTTTAGCTTTCCCTATGCATTTCAAGCATGTTTCTGCATAGAGAAAAATACCTATGGAAAGTTGTTTTTCTCCAAGAGGGAAAAAGCTAGGAGGCTGAAACTCTGCAGGTGTGTAGGGTACAATCCACCCTACAAAGGGTAGGGCAATCCTGGTTCTGGCTTAACTGCCAGTTTCAGTATGACCGTTTATTGTTTTTAGCTTTCCCTATGCATTTCAAGCATGTTTCTGCATAGAGAAAAATACCTATGGAAAGTTGTTTTTCTCCAAGAGGGAAAAAGCTAGGAGGCTGAAACTCTGCAGGTGTGTAGGGTACAATCCACCCTACAAAGGGGTAGGGCAATCCTGGTTCTGGCTTAACTGCCAGTTTCAGTATGACCGTTTATTGTTTTTAGCTTTCCCTATGCATTTCAAGCATGTTTCTGCATAGAGAAAAAATACCTATGGAAAGTTGTTTTTCTCCAAGAGGGAAAAAGCTAGGAGGCTGAAACTCTGCAGGTGTGTAGGGTACAATCCACCCTACAAAGGGGTAGGGCAATCCTGGTTCTGGCTTAACTGCCAGTTTCAGTATGACCGTTTATTGTTTTTAGCTTTCCCTATGATGGCTGACACAATCTCTCATACTTCTGCAGCAGCTGAAGAAGAAGATGTTAATATTGTTGAAGAAACCCAAGTAGAACAGGATCCAATGACAGAATCAGGTGTGGGAAGGTCTCGTGACGAAAGATGGACGGCTTCGGGACTTCGGAAGTGCGACAGGGACCTGCAAGTTAACTCGCTATTTGACTGGGCTGAAGAGGTTGAACAACACGGCCTACAAAGCCTGGATCAAGATTTTGACTTAACCCGAAGATTGTGGAGCGAGTATCAGGACCTTCGGAAGTCAGAGGGGCTTCCACCGAGTACTCGACGACCGAAAATACTTGAAACTACACCATATGGACCGGAGCTTCCACCGGGATGGACCCCAGATGCGCGAGAATCGCTAACGGCGACGAAAGCGAAAGTAAAGCCGTTTCAACGTTCGGAAGGACAACGATCGATGCGAGAGGGCACTACGGACTGGTGGGATGCGCGCGACGATGCGAGGAACCCGGCGACCACCTCGGAAGGCCAGCGGCGACGAAATTTCCAAAAAAC
This sequence comes from Protopterus annectens, assembly GCF_019279795.1. Classification (NCBI taxonomy): domain Eukaryota; kingdom Metazoa; phylum Chordata; order Ceratodontiformes; family Protopteridae; genus Protopterus; species Protopterus annectens. Next base: position 1,802,995,906 of record NC_056739.1, on the reverse strand, counting down.
GATGACGACGACGCGACGAAGTCCCGATGACGTCACACAGATGTCCGATGACAATTACGATGCAGCGGAACTACAGGCGACCACTTTTGAAGATCGGCGGAGGCGAAATCCATCCAAAACAACAGCGACGATGACGAGAAGTCCCGACGACGCCAGGGAGGTGCCGGTCGTGATGCAGGCTTCCCCCGAAGGTAAGGGGCAGGTCAGCCAGATACGAGGAACACAGGAACATCCTGGAACAGCAGTTCTAACTGCTACAGCTCACATCCCGGCCAGAGTGGGTGACATAAAAGGGGCAGGTGGCGCCCACACACAGCGAGGCACGCCGGGAAGATTTACGGCTGCCGGCCCAGTTTCAGGGGCAGAAGGAGCTATCCCGAAGAGGCAGAAAGTGCTGGAGGCGAACGGGACACAGGGGTCTCGTTCCTCCAAATTATCAGGGACTTCACAGGACCTTTTTGGGACGCCGACAGAAGGGGACACTCCCGCCTCGAGACAAGTTCCAGGGTTATTGCGACCAGATTTACGGAGAGATACCCCACGACGTTCGGGGTCGTCGTCTATGAGCAGCTGGGACCCGGCCTTCTTTGAAGAGCTCCAAAAGTTGGAGAGTCAAGCTCTGAAGGAGATGTACCCACAATGGAGTGGTTCCGATGGCACTGAGGACCCGACATCTCGATCTGGGGACATGGAACAAAGCGAACGCTTGGGGCAGGACTTACTGGATGATTCCGAGACTACTCCTCCCCCGGGACAGCCGGTCCCAGAAAAATCTACCGCCACGAGCATGGAGGTAGATATCCGGCCGAATTTGCAGCCGCAGAAGGCTCCGCCACCGCTTGGAGGAAGCCGAGCAGCGGCTCTGAAAAGAGGAGGGGAAGATCACCAGCCCTCCGAGGTGTCACCAGACAAACGAGCTAAGCACAGGCGGGTACTGCCAGAACCTGACCCACTTTTACTGGAACGGGAACTTCAGCCGGGCACGCCAGTAGAAGGTAGACAAGGTGAAGAGCGCAATCAGACGTACGCAGGAGTGGCCGCCACTGGAGTGGAAGAGGACTCCATTCCTCCCCCACCTCGAGCACGAATTATACACAGACCATCTGTAAGGCTCCAGAAAAAATCCGGACAGCCCACAAGCAGGGCGGAGGTATGGACTCAGGTGCTTCGGCCCTTGGGGACTCAATTAAACACCCTCTGCGCTCTCACTCATTGGGGCAAGGAATCACACTTGGAGGTGGTGTTTGAAACCCAGGCAGCAGCTTTACGTTTTCAGTCCGCCTTTCTGACACACGGGGATATGCCATCAGTAGCTGCATTTTCTATGACTAAGGTGGACGTTCGATTTCGGAGAAAACTTACTCTACAGTTCCGGTCAACCCACATCGACCCTATCGGGATAGAAAGGTATCTATCCAAATACGTGGACAAGGTTATCTCCATAGAGAAGTCCAGGGATCCAGCGGCAGGTGGAGTCTGGGACACTGGCTGGATAGTATGGGTTGATTTCAAGTTAGAGGCTGCAGGCCCGGTCCATCTTCCAGGGGTCTGCTTCATCATGGGCCTGCGGGGAGTCATCCGGTATGCAGGCCAGCCTAAGACCTGCTATTTTTGTGGTGCCTTTGACCACTTGGTTACAGATTGTCAGCTACGCCGTTGTTCCCGATGTGGACAACGTGATCATTTTGCGAGGGAATGTCCCACCAGTTGTGCCCTTTGTGCCGGAAAACATCACTGGAAGGACTGCGATAGCCTGATGTCCCCATATGTTCCAGAAGACGGCTCCACCCAAGACGAATGTTTGCGGGTGATCCGCCCACAACCACAGGAACCCGTTCCAGAGGTTGAAAGATTATTTCCCGAGACTACACCAGACCCTGTGATTACTCAGCCTACCCCGGAGGAGAGTACTAGGTCAGAAGCTGTACAAGGCCCTGCCCGGAACCAGACGTCAGATTCCGACTTAGAACGTCCGCCCCGGTTTTTGGAGGTGCTCCGTCAGGAGCGGGACACTAACAGAGACACTGACACTCCACTGCCGGAGGATTCTGAGGTATCCTTTTTACAGTTACCTATAGAGGACTCCGCGGATGCCGCGCCCCTTTCACAGCCAGACCCAGAAGCCGGATGGACAAAGGTTACACGGAAGGAGAGGGCTGCCCGTTCAAAAGCCGCAAGACGGTCTCGCTCTTTGGAGAAGGTTCCGCAGGCTGTCATTCGTGAACATGATCCTGGATGACTTTTTTAATCTAGTGCATTTTATGCCCATTCTTCATTGTATGGCCTATTGGATATTTGTCTTGGACGCTTGTTCTCATGGATGTATATTGTTTGTTTTTTGCTGTTATTGGTTACAGGGGACTAGGCGTCCATTTCTTCTCTTCGGGACGCCTCCATTTGGACATTTTCAGGTACTTATATGGGATATAATTGACTTTTGGACACTATATTGGACTGTTGATACCACAGTAAGTCTTTAATTGGTATTGTGGGTCTTTTCCCACACTGCCTTGAATAGAACCTTTTCTTATAATGTATTGTAAATACTAATAGGTGTTTCCGTTAATTTTTGTATTAAGTGATTTATAACTTTGGTTTTATAGTCCGGTAAGGACTTTGTATATGGTTTGATTGTTTGTTGAATATGTTAACAATAAAGTTGGATTTCACTCCCTATGCATTTCAAGCATGTTTCTGCATAGAGAAAAAATATGTGTGGAAAGTTGTTTTTCTCCAAGAGGGAAAAAGCTAGGAGGCTGAAACTCTGCAGGTGTGTAGGGTACAATCCACCCTACAAAGGGGTAGGGCAATCCTGGTTCTGGCTTAACTGCCAGTTTCAGTATGACCGTTTATTGTTTTTAGCTTTCTTTTTGCATTTCAAGCATGTTTCTGCATAGAGAAAAATACCTATGGAAAGTTGTTTTTCTCCAAGAGGGAAAAAGCTAGGAGGCTGAAACTCTGCAGGTGTGTAGGGTACAATCCACCCTACAAAGGGGTAGGGCAATCCTGGTTCTGGCTTAACTGCCAGTTTCAGTATGACCGTTTATTGTTTTTAGCTTTCCCTATGCATTTCAAGCATGTTTCTGCATAGAGAAAAAATACCTATGGAAAGTTGTTTTTCTCCAAGAGGGAAAAAGCTAGGAGGCTGAAACTCTGCAGGTGTGTAGGGTACAATCCACCCTACAAAGGGGTAGGGCAATCCTGGTTCTGGCTTAACTGCCAGTTTCAGTATGACCGTTTATTGTTTTTAGCTTTCCCTATGCATTTCAAGCATGTTTCTGCATAGAGAAAAATACCTATGGAAAGTTGTTTTTCTCCAAGAGGGAAAAAGCTAGGAGGCTGAAACTCTGCAGGTGTGTAGGGTACAATCCACCCTACAAAGGGGTAGGGCAATCCTGGTTCTGGCTTAACTGCCAGTTTCAGTATGACCGTTTATTGTTTTTAGCTTTCCCTATGCATTTCAAGCATGTTTCTGCATAGAGAAAAAATACCTATGGAAAGTTGTTTTTCTCCAAGAGGGAAAAAGCTAGGAGGCTGAAACTCTGCAGGTGTGTAGGGTACAATCCACCCTACAAAGGGGTAGGGCAATCCTGGTTCTGGCTTAACTGCCAGTTTCAGTATGACCGTTTATTGTTTTTAGCTTTCCCTATGCATTTCAAGCATGTTTCTGCATAGAGAAAAAATACCTATGGAAAGTTGTTTTTCTCCAAGAGGGAAAAAGCTAGGAGGCTGAAACTCTGCAGGTGTGTAGGGTACAATCCACCCTACAAAGGGGTAGGGCAATCCTGGTTCTGGCTTAACTGCCAGTTTCAGTATGACCGTTTATTGTTTTTAGCTTTCCCTATGCATTTCAAGCATGTTTCTGCATAGAGTAAAAATACCTATGGAAAGTTGTTTTGTTCCAAGAGGAAAAAGCTAGGAGGCTGAAACTCTGCAGGTGTGTAGGGTACAATCCACCCTACAAAGGGGTAGGGCAATCCTGGTTCTGGCTTAACTGCCAGTTTCCAAATGACCGCTTATTGTTTTTAGCTTTCCGTATGCATTTCAAGCATGTTTTTGCATAGAGAAAAAATACCTATGGAAAGTTGTTTTTCTCCAAGAGGGAAAAAGCTAGGAGGCTGAAACTCTGCAGGTGTGTAGGGTACAATCCACCCTACAAAGGGGTAGGGCAATCCTGGTTCTGGTTTAACTGCCAGTTTCAGTATGACCGTTTATTGTTTTTAGCTTTCCCTATGCATTTCAAGCATGTTTCTGCATAGAGAAAAATACCTGTGGAAAGTTGTTTTTCTCCAAGAGGGAAAAAGCTAGGAGGCTGAAACTCTGCAGGTGTGTAGGGTACAATCCACCCTACAAAGGGGTAGGGCAATCCTGGTTCTGGCTTAACTGCCAGTTTCAGTATGACCGTTTATTGTTTTTAGCTTTCCTATGCATTTCAAGCATGTTTCTGCATAGAGAAAAATACCTATGGAAAGTTGTTTTTCTCCAAGAGGGAAAAAGCTAGGAGGCTGAAACTCTGCAGGTGTGTAGGGTACAATCCACCCTACAAAGGGGTAGGGCAATCCTGGTTCTGGCTTAACTGCCAGTTTCAGTATGACCGTTTATTGTTTTTAGCTTTCCCTATGCATTTCAAGCATGTTTCTGCATAGAGAAAAATACCTGTGGAAAGTTGTTTTTCTCCAAGAGGGAAAAAGCTAGGAGGCTGAAACTCTGCAGGTGTGTAGGGTACAATCCACCCTACAAAGGGGTAGGGCAATCCTGGTTCTGGCTTAACTGCCAGTTTCAGTATGACCGTTTATTGTTTTTAGCTTTCCCTATGCATTTCAAGCATGTTTCTGCATAGAGAAAAATACCTATGGAAAGTTGTTTTTCTCCAAGAGGGAAAAAGCTAGGAGGCTGAAACTCTGCAGGTGTGTAGGGTACAATCCACCCTACAAAGGGGTAGGGCAATCCTGGTTCTGGCTTAACTGCCAGTTTCAGTATGACCGTTTATTGTTTTTAGCTTTCCCTATGCATTTCAAGCATGTTTCTGCATAGAGAAAAATACGTGGAAAGTTGTTTTTCTCCAAGAGGGAAAAAGCTAGGAGGCTGAAACTCTGCAGGTGTGTAGGGTACAATCCACCCTACAAAGGGGTAGGGCAATCCTGGTTCTGGCTTAACTGCCAGTTTCAGTATGACCGTTTATTGTTTTTAGCTTTCCTATGCATTTCAAGCATGTTTCTGCATAGAGAAAAATACCTATGGAAAGTTGTTTTTCTCCAAGAGGGAAAAAGCTAGGAGGCTGAAACTCTGCAGGTGTGTAGGGTACAATCCACCCTACAAAGGGGTAGGGCAATCCTGGTTCTGGCTTAACTGCCAGTTTCAGTATGACCGTTTATTGTTTTTAGCTTTCCCTATGCATTTCAAGCATGTTTCTGCATAGAGAAAAATACCTATGGAAAGTTGTTTTTCTCCAAGAGGGAAAAAGCTAGGAGGCTGAAACTCTGCAGGTGTGTAGGGTACAATCCACCCTACAAAGGGGTAGGGCAATCCTGGTTCTGGCTTAACTGCCAGTTTCAGTATGACCGTTTATTGTTTTTAGCTTTCCCTATGCATTTCAAGCATGTTTCTGCATAGAGAAAAATACCTATGGAAAGTTGTTTTTCTCCAAGAGGGAAAAAGCTAGGAGGCTGAAACTCTGCAGGTGTGTAGGGTACAATCCACCCTACAAAGGGGTAGGGCAATCCTGGTTCTGGCTTAACTGCCAGTTTCAGTATGACCGTTTATTGTTTTAGCTTTCCCTATGCATTTCAAGCATGTTTCTGCATAGAGAAAAAATACCTATGGAAAGTTGTTTTTCTCCAAGAGGGAAAAAGCTAGGAGGCTGAAACTCTGCAGGTGTGTAGGGTACAATCCACCCTACAAAGGGGTAGGGCAATCCTGGTTCTGGCTTAACTGCCAGTTTCAGTATGACCGTTTATTGTTTTTAGCTTTCCCTATGCATTTCAAGCATGTTTCTGCATAGAGAAAAAATACCTATGGAAAGTTGTTTTTCTCCAAGAGGGAAAAAGCTAGGAGGCTGAAACTCTGCAGGTGTGTAGGGTACAATCCACCCTACAAAGGGGTAGGGCAATCCTGGTTCTGGCTTAACTGCCAGTTTCAGTATGACCGTTTATTGTTTTTAGCTTTCCCTATGCATTTCAAGCATGTTTCTGCATAGAGAAAAATACCTATGGAAAGTTGTTTTTCTCCAAGAGGGAAAAAGCTAGGAGGCTGAAACTCTGCAGGTGTGTAGGGTACAATCCACCCTACAAAGGGGTAGGGCAATCCTGGTTCTGGCTTAACTGCCAGTTTCAGTATGACCGTTTATTGTTTTTAGCTTTCCCTATGCATTTCAAGCATGTTTCTGCATAGAGAAAAATACCTATGGAAAGTTGTTTTTCTCCAAGAGGGAAAAAGCTAGGAGGCTGAAACTCTGCAGGTGTGTAGGGTACAATCCACCCTACAAAGGGGTAGGGCAATCCTGGTTCTGGCTTAACTGCCAGTTTCAGTATGACCGTTTATTGTTTTTAGCTTTCCCTATGCATTTCAAGCATGTTTCTGCATAGAGAAAAATACCTATGGAAAGTTGTTTTTCTCCAAGAGGGAAAAAGCTAGGAGGCTGAAACTCTGCAGGTGTGTAGGGTACAATCCACCCTACAAAGGGGTAGGGCAATCCTGGTTCTGGCTTAACTGCCAGTTTCAGTATGACCGTTTATTGTTTTTAGCTTTCCATATGCATTTCAAGCATGTTTCTGCATAGAGAAAAATACCTATGGAAAGTTGTTTTTCTCCAAGAGGGAAAAAGCTAGGAGGCTGAAACTCTGCAGGTGTGTAGGGTACAATCCACCCTACAAAGGGGTAGGGCAATCCTGGTTCTGGCTTAACTGCCAGTTTCAGTATGACCGTTTATTGTTTTTAGCTTTCCCTATGATGGCTGACACAATCTCTCATACTTCTGCAGCAGCTGAAGAAGAAGATGTTAATATTGTTGAAGAAACCCAAGTAGAACAGGATCCAATGACAGAATCAGGTGTGGGAAGGTCTCGTGACGAAAGATGGACAGCTTCGGGACTTCGAAAGTGTGACAGGGACCTGCAAGTTAACTCGCTATTTGACTGGGCTGAAGAGGTTGAACAACACGGCCTACAAAGCCTGGATCAAGATTTTGACTTAACCCGAAGATTGTGGAGCGAGTATCAGGACCTTCGGAAGTCAGAGGGGCTTCCACCGAGTACTCGACGACCAAAAATACTTGAAACTACACCATATGGACCGGAGCTTCCACCGGGATGGACCCCAGATGCGCGAGAATCGCTAACGGCGACGAAAGCGAAAGTAAAGCCGTTTCAACGTTCGGAAGGACAACGATCGATGCGAGAGGGCACTACGGACTGGTGGGATGCGCGCGACGATGCAAGGAACCCGGCGACCACCTCGGAAGGCCAGCGGCGACGAAATTTCCAAAAAACGATGACGACGACGCGACGAAGTCCCGATGACGTCACACAGATGTCCGATGACAATTACGATGCAGCGGAACTACAGGCGACCACTTTTGAAGATCGGCGGAGGCGAAATCCATCCAAAACAACAGCGACAATGACGAGAAGTCCCGACGACGCCAGGGAGGTGCCGGTCGTGATGCAGGCTTCCCCCGAAGGTAAGGGGCAGGTCAGCCAGATACGAGGAACACAGGAACATCCTGGAACAGCAGTTCTAACTGCTACAGCTCACATCCCGGCCAGAGTGGGTGACATAAAAGGGGCAGGTGGCGCCCACACACAGCGAGGCACGCCGGGAAGATTTACGGCTGCCGGCCCAGTTTCAGGGGCAGAAGGAGCTATCCCAAAGAGGCAGAAAGTGCTGGAGGCGAACGGGACACAGGGGTCTCGTTCCTCCAAATTATCAGGGACTTCACAGGACCTTTTTGGGACGCCGACAGAAGGGGACACTCCCGCCTCGAGACAAGTTCCAGGGTTATTGCGACCAGATTTACGGAGAGATACCCCACGACGTTCGGGGTCGTCGTCTATGAGCAGCTGGGACCCGGCCTTCTTTGAAGAGCTCCAAAAGTTGGAGAGTCAAGCTCTGAAGGAGATGTACCCACAATGGAGTGGTTCCGATGGCACTGAGGACCCGACATCTCGATCTGGGGACATGGAACAAAGCGAACGCTTGGGGCAGGACTTACTGGATGATTCCGAGACTACTCCTCCCCCGGGACAGCCGGTCCCAGAAAAATCTACCGCCACGAGCATGGAGGTAGATATCCGGCCGAATTTGCAGCCGCAGAAGGCTCCGCCACCGCTTGGAGGAAGCCGAGCAGCGGCTCTGAAAAGAGGAGGGGAAGATCACCAGCCCTCCGAGGTGTCACCAGACAAACGAGCTAAGCACAGGCGGGTACTGCCAGAACCTGACCCACTTTTACTGGAACGGGAACTTCAGCCGGGCACGCCAGTAGAAGGTAGACAAGGTGAAGAGCGCAATCAGACGTACGCAGGAGTGGCCGCCACTGGAGTGGAAGAGGACTCCATTCCTCCCCCACCTCGAGCACGAATTATACACAGACCATCTGTAAGGCTCCAGAAAAAATCCGGACAGCCCACAAGCAGGGCGGAGGTATGGACTCAGGTGCTTCGGCCCTTGGGGACTCAATTAAACACCCTCTGCGCTCTCACTCATTGGGGCAAGGAATCACACTTGGAGGTGGTGTTTGAAACCCAGGCAGCAGCTTTACGTTTTCAGTCCGCCTTTCTGACACACGGGGATATGCCATCAGTAGCTGCATTTTCTATGACTAAGGTGGACGTTCGATTTCGGAGAAAACTTACTCTACAGTTCCGGTCAACCCACATCGACCCTATCGGGATAGAAAGGTATCTATCCAAATACGTGGACAAGGTTATCTCCATAGAGAAGTCCAGGGATCCAGCGGCAGGTGGAGTCTGGGACACTGGCTGGATAGTATGGGTTGATTTCAAGTTAGAGGCTGCAGGCCCGGTCCATCTTCAGGGGTCTGCTTCATCATGGGCCTGCAGGGAGTCATCCGGTATGCAGGCCAGCCTAAGACCTGCTATTTTTGTGGTGCCTTTGACCACTTGGTTACAGATTGTCAGCTACGCCGTTGTTCCCGATGTGGACAACGTGATCATTTTGCGAGGGAATGTCCCACCAGTTGTGCCCTTTGTGCCGGAAAACATCACTGGAAGGACTGCGATAGCCTGATGTCCCCATATGTTCCAGAAGACGGCTCCACCCAAGACGAATGTTTGCGGGTGATCCGCCCACAACCACAGGAACCCGTTCCAGAGGTTGAAAGATTATTTCCCGAGACTACACCAGACCCTGTGATTACTCAGCCTACCCCGGAGGAGAGTACTAGGTCAGAAGCTGTACAAGGCCCTGCCCGGAACCAGACGTCAGATTCCGACTTAGAACGTCCGCCCCGGTTTTTGGAGGTGCTCCGTCAGGAGCGGGACACTAACAGAGACACTGACACTCCACTGCCGGAGGATTCTGAGGTATCCTTTTTACAGTTACCTATAGAGGACTCCGCGGATGCCGCGCCCCTTTCACAGCCAGACCCAGAAGCCGGATGGACAAAGGTTACACGGAAGGAGAGGGCTGCCCGTTCAAAAGCCGCAAGACGGTCTCGCTCTTTGGAGAAGGTTCCGCAGGCTGTCATTCGTGAACATGATCCTGGATGACTTTTTTAATCTAGTGCATTTTATGCCCATTCTTCATTGTATGGCCTATTGGATATTTGTCTTGGACGCTTGTTCTCATGGATGTATATTGTTTGTTTTTTGCTGTTATTGGTTACAGGGGACTAGGCGTCCGTTTCTTCTCTTCGGGACGCCTCCATTTGGACATTTTCAGGTACTTATATGGGATATAATTGACTTTTGGACACTCTATTGGACTGTTGATACCACAGTAAGTCTTTAATTGGTATTGTGGGTCTTTTCCCACACTGCCTTGAATAGAACCTTTTCTTATAATGTATTGTAAATACTAATAGGTGTTTCCGTTAATTTTTGTATTAAGTGATTTATAACTTTGGTTTTATAGTCCGGTAAGGACTTTGTATATGGTTTGATTGTTTGTTGAATATGTTAACAATAAAGTTGGATTTCACTCCCTATGCATTTCAAGCATGTTTCTGCATAGAGAAAAAATACCTGTGGAAAGTTGTTTTTCTCCAAGAGGGAAAAAGCTAGGAGGCTGAAACTCTGCAGGTGTGTAGGGTACAATCCACCCTACAAAGGGGTAGGGCAATCCTGGTTCTGGCTTAACTGCCAGTTTCAGTATGACCGTTTATTGTTTTTAGCTTTCTTTTTGCATTTCAAGCATGTTTCTGCATAGAGAAAAATACCTATGGAAAGTTGTTTTTCTCCAAGAGGGAAAAAGCTAGGAGGCTGAAACTCTGCAGGTGTGTAGGGTACAATCCACCCTACAAAGGGGTAGGGCAATCCTGGTTCTGGCTTAACTGCCAGTTTCAGTATGACCGTTTATTGTTTTAGCTTTCCCTATGCATTTCAAGCATGTTTCTGCATAGAGAAAAAATACGTGTGGAAAGTTGTTTTTCTCCAAGAGGGAAACAGCTAGGAGGCTGAAAATCTGCAGGTGTGTAGGGTACAATCCACCCTACAAAGGGGTAGGGCAATCCTGGTTCTGGCTTAACTGCCAGTTTCAGTATGACCGTTTATTGTTTTTAGCTTTCCCTATGCATTTCAAGCATGTTTCTGCATAGAGAAAAAATACCTATGGAAAGTTGTTTTTCTCCAAGAGGGAAAAAGCTAGGAGGCTGAAACTCTGCAGGTGTGTAGGGTACAATCCACCCTACAAAGGGGTAGGGCAATCCTGGTTCTGGCTTAACTGCCAGTTTCAGTATGACCGTTTATTGTTTTAGCTTTCCCTATGCATTTCAAGCATGTTTCTGCATAGGGAAAAATACCTATGGAAAGTTGTTTTTCTCCAAGAGGGAAAAAGCTAGGAGGCTGAAACTCTGCAGGTGTGTAGGGTACAATCCACCCTACAAAGGGGTAGGGCAATCCTGGTTCTGGCTTAACTGCCAGTTTCAGTATGACCGTTTATTGTTTTTAGCTTTCCCTATGCATTTCAAGCATGTTTCTGCATAGAGAAAAAATACCTATGGAAAGTTGTTTTTCTCCAAGAGGGAAAAAGCTAGGAGGCTGAAACTCTGCAGGTGTGTAGGGTACAATCCCCCCTACAAAGGGGTAGGGCAATCCTGGTTCTGGCTTAACTGCCAGTTTCAGTATGACCGTTTATTGTTTTTAGCTTAAAGAACGAGAAAAAGCTCCATAGAGGCAGGAGAAGCTACATTTTCCTGCCCGCAGGGAGACACTATTTTGGGCTTAGAAACTGTCATACAACCGCCGATTTCATCAAATGTTAAACAAAGTTTTTAAAC
>NC_056739.1:1802951130-1802983954 GCF_019279795.1 Protopterus annectens | reverse complement strand
TTTATGCTTTTTATTGCTTAACTAAACCCTTGTTTGATATGTAATTGAATTTCTTGTTCTTGTGTTTGAATTTTAATAAAAACGGATTCCACTCCGTATGCATTTCAAGCATGTTTTTGCATAGAGAAAAATACCTATGGAAAGTTGTTTTTTCTCCAAGAGGGAAAAAGCTAGGAGGCTGAAACTCTGCAGGTGTGTAGGGTACAATCCACCCTACAAAGGGGTAGGGCAATCCTGGTTCTGGCTTAACTGCCAGTTTCAGTATGACCGCTTATTGTTTTTAGCTTTCCTATGCATTTTGAGCATGTTTCTGCATAGAGAAAAATACCTATGGAAAGTTGTTTTTCTCCAAGAGGGAAAAAGCTAGGAGGCTGAAACTCTGCAGGTGTGTAGGGTACAATCCACCCTACAAAGGGGTAGGGCAATCCTGGTTCTGGCTTAACTGCCAGTTTCAGTATGACCGCTTATTGTTTTTAGCTTTCCCTATGCATTTCAAGCATGTTTCTGCATAGAGAAAAATACCTATGGAAAGTTGTTTTTCTCCAAGAGGGAAAAAGCTAGGAGGCTGAAACTCTGCAGGTGTGTAGGGTACAATCCACCCTACAAAGGGGTAGGGCAATCCTGGTTCTGGCTTAACTGCCAGTTTCAGTATGACCGCTTATTGTTTTTAGCTTTCCTATGCATTTCAAGCATGTTTCTGCATAGAGAAAAATACCTATGGAAAGTTGTTTTTTTCCAAGAGGGAAAAAGCTAGGAGGCTGAAACTCTGCAGGTGTGTAGGGTACAATCCACCCTACAAAGGGGTAGGGCAATCCTGGTTCTGGCTTAACTGCCAGTTTCAGTATGACCGCTTATTGTTTTTAGCTTTCCCTATGCATTTCAAGCATGTTTCTGCATAGAAAAAAATACCTATGGAAAGTTGTTTTTTTCCAAGAGGGAAAAAGCTAGGAGGCTGAAACTCTGCAGGTGTGTAGGGTACAATCCACCCTACAAAGGGGTAGGGCAATCCTGGTTCTGGCTTAACTGCCAGTTTCAGTATGACCGTTTATTGTTTTTAGCTTTCCCTATGCATTTCAAGCATGTTTCTGCATAGAGAAAAATACCTATGGAAAGTTGTTTTTCTCCAAGAGGGAAAAAGCTAGGAGGCTGAAACTCTGCAGGTGTGTAGGGTACAATCCACCCTACAAAGGGGTAGGGCAATCCTGGTTCTGGCTTAACTGCCAGTTTCAGTATGACCGCTTATTGTTTTTAGCTTTCCTATGCATTTTGAGCATGTTTCTGCATAGAGAAAAATACCTATGGAAAGTTGTTTTTCTCCAAGAGGGAAAAAGCTAGGAGGCTGAAACTCTGCAGGTGTGTAGGGTACAATCCACCCTACAAAGGGGTAGGGCAATCCTGGTTCTGGCTTAACTGCCAGTTTCAGTATGACCGCTTATTGTTTTTAGCTTTCCATATGCATTTCAAGCATGTTTCTGCATAGAGAAAAAATACCTATGGAAAGTTGTTTTTCTCCAAGAGGGAAAAAGCTAGGAGGCTGAAACTCTGCAGGTGTGTAGGGTACAATCCACCCTACAAAGGGGTAGGGCAATCCTGGTTCTGGCTTAACTGCCAGTTTCAGTATGACCGCTTATTGTTTTTAGCTTTCCCTATGCATTTCAAGCATGTTTCTGCATCGAGAAAAATATCTATTGAAAGTTGTTTTTCCAAGAGGGAAAAAGCTAGGAGGCTGAAACTCTGCAGGTGTGTAGGGTACAATCCACCCTACAAAGGGGTAGGGCAATCCTGGTTCTGGCTTAACTGCCAGTTTCAGTATGACCGCTTATTGTTTTTAGCTTTCCTATGCATTTTGAGCATGTTTCTGCATAGAGAAAAATACCTATGGAAAGTTGTTTTTCTCCAAGAGGGAAAAAGCTAGGAGGCTGAAACTCTGCAGGTGTGTAGGGTACAATCCACCCTACAAAGGGGTAGGGCAATCCTGGTTCTGGCTTAACTGCCAGTTTCAGTATGACCGCTTATTGTTTTTAGCTTTCCCTATGCATTTCAAGCATGTTTCTGCATAGAGAAAAAATACCTATGGAAAGTTGTTTTTCTCCAAGAGGGAAAAAGCTAGGAGGCTGAAACTCTGCAGGTGTGTAGGGTACAATCCACCCTACAAAGGGGTAGGGCAATCCTGGTTCTGGCTTAACTGCCAGTTTCAGTATGACCGCTTATTGTTTTTAGCTTTCCCTATGCATTTCAAGCATGTTTCTGCATAGAGAAAAATACCTATGGAAAGTTGTTTTTCTCCAAGAGGGAAAAAGCTAGGAGGCTGAAACTCTGCAGGTGTGTAGGGTACAATCCACCCTACAAAGGGGTAGGGCAATCCTGGTTCTGGCTTAACTGCCAGTTTCAGTATGACCGTTTATTGTTTTTAGCTTTCTTTTTGCATTTCAAGCATGTTTCTGCATAGAGAAAAATACCTATGGAAAGTTGTTTTTCTCCAAGAGGGAAAAAGCTAGGAGGCTGAAACTCTGCAGGTGTGTAGGGTACAATCCACCCTACAAAGGGGTAGGGCAATCCTGGTTCTGGCTTAACTGCCAGTTTCAGTATGACCGCTTATTGTTTTTAGCTTTCCCTATGCATTTCAAGCATGTTTCTGCATAGAGAAAAATACCTATGGAAAGTTGTTTTTCTCCAAGAGGGAAAAAGCTAGGAGGCTGAAACTCTGCAGGTGTGTAGGGTACAATCCACCCTACAAAGGGGTAGGGCAATCCTGGTTCTGGCTTAACTGCCAGTTTCAGTATGACCGCTTATTGTTTTTAGCTTTCCCTATGCATTTCAAGCATGTTTCTGCATAGAGAAAAAATACCTATGGAAAGTTGTTTTTCTCCAAGAGGGAAAAGCTAGGAGGCTGAAACTCTGCAGGTGTGTAGGGTACAATCCACCCTACAAAGGGGTAGGGCAATCCTGGTTCTGGCTTAACTGCCAGTTTCAGTATGACCGCTTATTGTTTTTAGCTTTCCTATGCATTTCAAGCATGTTTCTGCATAGAGAAAAAATACCTATGGAAAGTTGTTTTTCTCCAAGAGGAAAAAGCTAGGAGGCTGAAACTCTGCAGGTGTGTAGGGTACAATCCACCCTACAAAGGGGTAGGGCAATCCTGGTTCTGGCTTAACTGCCAGTTTCAGTATGACCGTTTATTGTTTTTAGCTTTCCTATGCATTTCAAGCATGTTTTTGCATAGAGAAAAAAAAAATGAAAGCATGAGCCTAAATGTTGTCAAAATAGGATTGAATGAGTTGCTTATAACACTGTAAATAAAGAACGAGAAAAAGCTCCATAGAGGCAGGAGAAGCTACATTTTCCTGCCCGCAGGGAGACACTATTTTGGGCTTAGAAACTGTCATACAACCGCCGATTTCATCAAATGTATGTAATGTTAAACAAAGTGTTTTTAAGTGCAAATACTGAGAATATGCCTAAATATTCACAAAAAAACAAGATTAGAGAGTGTCAGATCTCATAATATGTATGCAAGAATACAAAATGTGATATTTAACAGTGATAATATAGAACCAGAAACGAGATCCATAGAGGCGGAGAAGCTGCATTTCCCTGCCCACCGGGAGGCACTATTTCTGGCTTGCAAACTGTCATACAACCGCGCAGACATCCAATGCATGTAGTGTTGAACAAAGTGTTTTGTTTGGTGCAAAAAATGAAAATATGCTAACAGAACTACAAAATAGAGGTTTAGAAGGTGTCAGATCACACAATATGCATGCAAAAATACAAAATGTGATATTTAACAATAAAAATGCAGAACCTGAAAAGAACCATAGAGGCAGGAGAAGCTGCTTTTTCCTGCCCACAGGGAGACACAAAATGCAGAACCTGAAAAAAAAACCATAGGAGCAGGAGAAGCCAAAGGGTAGGGCACTCCTGGTTCTGGCTTAACTGCCAGTTTCAGTATGACCGTTTATTGTTTTTAGCTTTCCTATGCATTTCAAGCATGTTTCTGCATAGAGAAAAAATACCTATGGAAAGTTGTTTTTCCAAGAGGGAAAAAGCTAGGAGGCTGAAACTCTGCAGGTGTGTAGGGTACAATCCCCTACAAAGGGGTAGGGCAATCCTGGTTCTGGCTTAACTGCCAGTTTCAGTATGACCGCTTATTGTTTTTAGCTTTCCTATGCATTTCAAGCATGTTTCTGCATAGAGAAAAAATACCTATGGAAAGTTGTTTTTCTCCAAGAGGGAAAAAGCTAGGAGGCTGAAACTCTGCAGGTGTGTAGGGTACAATCCACCCTACAAAGGGGTAGGGCAATCCTGGTTCTGGCTTAACTGCCAGTTTCAGTATGACCGTTTATTGTTTTTAGCTTTCTTTTTGCATTTCAAGCATGTTTCTGCATAGAGAAAAAATACCTATGGAAAGTTGTTTTTCCAAGAGGAAAAAGCTAGGAGGCTGAAACTCTGCAGGTGTGTAGGGTACAATCCACCCTACAAAGGGGTAGGGCAATCCTGGTTCTGGCTTAACTGCCAGTTTCAGTATGACCGCTTATTGTTTTTAGCTTTCCCTATGCATTTCAAGCATGTTTCTGCATAGAGAAAAAATACCTATGGAAAGTTGTTTTTCTCCAAGAGGGAAAAAGCTAGGAGGCTGAAACTCTGCAGGTGTGTAGGGTACAATCCACCCTACAAAGGGGTAGGGCAATCCTGGTTCTGGCTTAACTGCCATTTTCAGTATGACCGCTTATTGTTTTTAGCTTTCCCTATGCATTTCAAGCATGTTTCTGCATAGAGAAAAAATACCTATGGAAAGTTGTTTTTCTCCAAGAGGGAAAAAGCTAGGAGGCTGAAACTCTGCAGGTGTGTAGGGTACAATCCACCCTACAAAGGGGTAGGGCAATCCTGGTTCTGGCTTAACTGCCAGTTTCAGTATGACCGTTTATTGTTTTTAGCTTTCTTTTTGCATTTCAAGCATGTTTCTGCATAGAGAAAAAATACCTATGGAAAGTTGTTTTTCTCCAAGAGGGAAAAAGCTAGGAGGCTGAAACTCTGCAGGTGTGTAGGGTACAATCCACCCTACAAAGGGGTAGGGCAATCCTGGTTCTGGCTTAACTGCCAGTTTCAGTATGACCGCTTATTGTGTTTAGCTTTCCTATGCATTTCAAGCATGTTTTTGCATAGAGAAAAAAAAAAAAAAAAAGTTTTTTTTTGAGTCAAAAAAAAAATTGATGATGACTCTCACAGAGATATATATAAAAAAAAAAAAAAAAAATAATAAAAAAAAAAAATAAAGAACGAGAAAAAGGTGCATAGAGGCAGGAGAAGCTACATTTTCCTGCCCGCAGGGAGACACTATTTTGAGCTTAGAAACTGTCATACAACCGCCGATTTCATCAAATGTATGTAATGTTAAACAAAGTGTTTTTTTTAAGTGCAAATACTGAGAATATGCCTAAAGGTTCACAAAAAAACAAGATTAGAGAGTGTCAGATCTCATAATATGTATGCAAGAATACAAAATGTGATATTTAACAGTGATAATATAGAACCAGAAACGAGATCCATAGAGGCGGGAGAAGCTGCATTTCCCTGCCCACCGGGAGGCATTATTTCTGGCTTGCAAACTGTCATACAACCGAGGCAGACATCCAATGCATGTAGTGTTGAACAAAGTGTTTTGTTTGGTGCAAAAAATGAAAATATGCTAACAGAACTACAAAATAGAGGTTTAGAAGGTGTCAGATCACACAATATTGCATGCAAAAATACAAAATGTGATATTTAACAATAAAAATGCAGAACCTGAAAAGAACCATAGAGGCAGGAGAAGCTGCTTTTTCCTGCCACAGGGAGACACTATTTTCGGCTTGCAAACTTGCCAGTTTCAGTATGACCGTTTATTGTTTTTAGCTTTCCTATCCATTTCAAGCATGTTTCTGCATAGAGAAAAAATACCTATGGAAAGTTGTTTTCCTCCCAGAGGAAAAAGCTAGGAGGCTGAAACTCTGCAGGTGTGTAGGGTACAATCCACCCTACAAAGGGGTAGGGCAATCCTGGTTCTGGCTTAACTGCCAGTTTCAGTATGACCGTTTATTGTTTTTAGCTTTCCCTATGCATTTCAAGCATGTTTCTGCATAGAGAAAAAATACCTATGGAAAGTTGTTTTTCTCCAAGAGGGAAAAAGCTAGGAGGCTGAAACTCTGCAGGTGTGTAGGGTACAATCCACCCTACAAAGGGGTAGGGCAATCCTGGTTCTGGCTTAACTGCCAGTTTCAGTATGACCGCTTATTGTTTTTAGCTTTCCCTATGCATTTCAAGCATGTTTCTGCATAGAGAAAAATACCTATTGAAAGTTGTTTTTCCAAGAGGGAAAAAGCTAGGAGGCTGAAACTCTGCAGGTGTGTAGGGTACAATCCACCCTACAAAGGGGTAGGGCAATCCTGGTTCTGGCTTAACTGCCAGTTTCAGTATGACCGCTTATTGTTTTTAGCTTTCCCTATGCATTTCAAGCATGTTTCTGCATAGAGAAAAATACCTATGGAAAGTTGTTTTTCCAAGAGGGAAAAAGCTAGGAGGCTGAAACTCTGCAGGTGTGTAGGGTACAATCCACCCTACAAAGGGGTAGGGCAATCCTGGTTCTGGCTTAACTGCCAGTTTCAGTATGACCGCTTATTGTTTTTAGCTTTCCCTATGCATTTCAAGCATGTTTCTGCATAGAGAAAAAATACCTATGGAAAGTTGTTTTTCTCCAAGAGGGAAAAAGCTAGGAGGCTGAAACTCTGCAGGTGTGTAGGGTACAATCCACCCTACAAAGGGGTAGGGCAATCCTGGTTCTGGCTTAACTGCCAGTTTCAGTATGACCGCTTATTGTTTTTAGCTTTCCTATGCATTTCAAGCATGTTTCTGCATAGAGAAAAAATACCTATGGAAAGTTGTTTTTCTCCAAGAGGGAAAAAGCTAGGAGGCTGAAACTCTGCAGGTGTGTAGGGTACAATCCACCCTACAAAGGGGTAGGGCAATCCTGGTTCTGGCTTAACTGCCAGTTTCAGTATGACCGCTTATTGTTTTTAGCTTTCCTATGCATTTCAAGCATGTTTCTGCATAGAGAAAAATACCTATGGAAAGTTGTTTTTCTCCAAGAGGGAAAAAGCTAGGAGGCTGAAACTCTGCAGGTGTGTAGGGTACAATCCACCCTACAAAGGGGTAGGGCAATCCTGGTTCTGGCTTAACTGCCAGTTTCAGTATGACCGCTTATTGTTTTTAGCTTTCCCTATGCATTTCAAGCATGTTTCTGCATAGAGAAAAATACCTATGGAAAGTTGTTTTTCTCCAAGAGGGAAAAAGCTAGGAGGCTGAAACTCTGCAGGTGTGTAGGGTACAATCCACCCTACAAAGGGGTAGGGCAATCCTGGTTCTGGCTTAACTGCCAGTTTCAGTATGACCGTTTATTGTTTTTAGCTTTCCCTATGCATTTCAAGCATGTTTCTGCATAGAGAAAAATACCTATGGAAAGTTGTTTTCTCCAAGAGGGAAAAAGCTAGGAGGCTGAAACTCTGCAGGTGTGTAGGTTACAATCCACCCTACAAAGGGGTAGGGCAATCCTGGTTCTGGCTTAACTGCCAGTTTCAGAATGACCGTTTATTGTTTTTAGCTTTCCCTATGCATTTCAAGCATATTTCTGCATAGGGAAAAAATACCTATGGAAAGTTGTTTTTCTCCAAGAGGGAAAAAGCTAGGAGGCTGAAACTCTGCAGGTGTGTAGGGTACAATCCCCCCTACAAAGGGGTAGGGCAATCCTGGTTCTGGCTTAACTGCCAGTTTCAGTATGACCGTTTATTGTTTTTAGCTTAAAGAACGAGAAAAAAGCTCCATAGAGGCAGGAGAAGCTACATTTTCCTGCCCGCAGGGAGATACTATTTTGGGCTTAGAAACTGTCATACAACCGCCGATTTCATCAAATGTATGTAATGTTAAACAAGTGGTTTTTTAAGTGCAGATACTGAGAATATGCCTAAAGGTTCACAAAAAAACAAGATTAGAGAGTGTCAGATCTCATAATATGTATGCAAGAATACAAAATGTGATATTTAACAGTGATAATATAGAACCAGAAACGAGATCCATAGAGGCGGGAGAAGCTGCATTTCCCTGCCCACCGGGAGGCACTATTTCTGGCTTGCAAACTGTCATACAACCGCGGCAGACATCCAATGCATGTAGTGTTGAACAAAGTGTTTTGTTTGGTGCAAAAAATGAAAATATGCTAACAGAACTACAGAATAGAGGTTTAGAAGGTGTCAGATCACACAATATGCATGCAAAAATACAAATGTGATATTTAACAATAAAAATGCAGAACCTGAAAAAAGAAACATAGAGGCAGGAGAAGCTGCTTTTACCTGCCACAGGGAGACACTATTTTCGGCTTGCAAACTTGCCAGTTTCAGTATGACCGTTTATTGTTTTTAGCTTTCCTATCCATGCATTTCTGCATAGAGAAAAAATACCCCTGGAAACTTGTTTTTCTCCAAGAGGGAAAAAGCTAGGAGGCTGAATCTTTGCAGGTGTGTAGGGTACAATCCACCCTAGAAAGGGGTAGGGCAATCCTGGTTCTGGCTTAACTGCCAGTTTCTGTATGACCGTTTATTGTTTTTAGCTTTCCCTATGCATTTCAAGCATGTTTCTGCATAGAGAAAAAATACGTGTGGAAAGTTGTTTTCTCCAAGAGGGAAAAAGCTAGGAGGCTGAAAATCTGCAGGTGTGTAGGGTACAATCCACCCTACAAAGGGGTAGGGCAATCCTGGTTCTGGCTTAACTGCCAGTTTCAGTATGACCGCTTATTGTTTTTAGCTTTTTGCATTTCAAGCATGTTTCTGCATAGAGAAAAAATACCTATGGAAAGTTGTTTTTCCAAGAGGGAAAAAGCTAGGAGGCTGAAACTCTGCAGGTGTGTAGGGTACAATCCACCCTACAAAGGGGTAGGGCAATCCTGGTTCTGGCTTAACTGCCAGTTTCAGTATGACCGCTTATTGTTTTTAGCTTTCCCTATGCATTTCAAGCATGTTTCTGCATAGAGAAAAATACCTATGGAAAGTTGTTTTTCTCCAAGAGGGAAAAAGCTAGGAGGCTGAAACTCTGCAGGTGTGTAGGGTACAATCCACCCTACAAAGGGGTAGGGCAATCCTGGTTCTGGCTTAACTGCCAGTTTCAGTATGACCGCTTATTGTTTTTAGCTTTCCCTATGCATTTCAAGCATGTTTCTGCATAGAGAAAAATACCTATGGAAAGTTGTTTTTCTCCAAGAGGGAAAAAGCTAGGAGGCTGAAACTCTGCAGGTGTGTAGGGTACAATCCACCCTACAAAGGGGTAGGGCAATCCTGGTTCTGGCTTAACTGCCAGTTTCAGTATGACCGCTTATTGTTTTTAGCTTTTTGCATTTCAAGCATGTTTCTGCATAGAGAAAAAATACCTATGGAAAGTTGTTTTCTCCAAGAGGGAAAAGCTAGGAGGCTGAAACTCTGCAGGTGTGTAGGGTACAATCCACCCTACAAAGGGGTAGGGCAATCCTGGTTCTGGCTTAACTGCCAGTTTCAGTATGACCGCTTATTGTTTTTAGCTTTCCCTATGCATTTCAAGCATGTTTCTGCATAGAGAAAAAATACCTATGGAAAGTTGTTTTTCTCCAAGAGGGAAAAAGCTAGGAGGCTGAAACTCTGCAGGTGTGTAGGGTACAATCCACCCTACAAAGGGGTAGGGCAATCCTGGTTCTGGCTTAACTGCCAGTTTCAGTATGACCGCTTATTGTTTTTAGCTTTCCCTATGCATTTCAAGCATGTTTCTGCATAGAGAAAAAATACCTATGGAAAGTTGTTTTTCTCCAAGAGGGAAAAACATAGGAGGCTGAAACTCTGCAGGTGTGTAGGGTACAATCCACCCTACAAAGGGGTAGGGCAATCCTGGTTCTGGCTTAACTGCCAGTTTCAGTATGACCGTTTATTGTTTTTAGCTTTCTTTTTGCATTTCAAGCATGTTTCTGCATAGAGAAAAAATACCTATGGAAAGTTGTTTTTCCAAGAGGGAAAAAGCTAGGAGGCTGAAACTCTGCAGGTGTGTAGGGTACAATCCACCCTACAAAGGGGTAGGGCAATCCTGGTTCTGGCTTAACTGCCAGTTTCAGTATGACCGTTTATTGTTTTTAGCTTTCCCTATGCATTTCAAGCATGTTTCTGCATAGAGAAAAAATACCTATGGAAAGTTGTTTTTCTCCAAGAGGGAAAAAGCTAGGAGGCTGAAACTCTGCAGGTGTGTAGGGTACAATCCACCCTACAAAGGGGTAGGGCAATCCTGGTTCTGGCTTAACTGCCAGTTTCAGTATGACCGCTTATTGTTTTTAGCTTTCCCTATGCATTTCAAGCATGTTTCTGCATAGAGAAAAAATACCTATGGAAAGTTGTTTTTCTCCAAGAGGGAAAAAGCTAGGAGGCTGAAACTCTGCAGGTGTGTAGGGTACAATCCACCCTACAAAGGGGTAGGGCAATCCTGGTTCTGGCTTAACTGCCAGTTTCAGTATGACCGTTTATTGTTTTTAGCTTTCTTTTTGCATTTCAAGCATGTTTCTGCATAGAGAAAAAATACCTATGGAAAGTTGTTTTTCTCCAAGAGGGGAAAAAGCTAGGAGGCTGAAACTCTGCAGGTGTGTAGGGTACAATCCACCCTACAAAGGGGTAGGGCAATCCTGGTTCTGGCTTAACTGCCAGTTTCAGTATGACCGTTTATTGTTTTTAGCTTAAAGAACGAGAAAAAAGCTCCATAGAGGCAGGAGAAGCTACATTTTCCTGCCCGCAGGGAGACACTATTTTGGGCTTAGAAACTGTCATACAACCGCCGATTTCATCAAATGTATGTAATGTTAAACAAAGTGGTTTTTAAGTGCAAATACTGAGAATATGCCTAAATATTCACAAAAAAACAAGATTAGAGAGTGTCAGATCTCATAATATGTATGCAAGAATACAAAATGTGATATTTAACAGTGATAATATAGAACCAGAAACGAGATCCATAGAGGCGGAGAAGCTGCATTTCCCTGCCCACCGGGAGGCATTATTTCTGGCTTGCAAACTGTCATACAACCGAGGCAGACATCCAATGCATGTAGTGTTGAACAAAGTGTTTTGTTTGGTGCAAAAAATGAAAATATGCTAACAGAACTACAAAATAGAGGTTTAGAAGGTGTCAGATCACACAATATGCATGCAAAAATACAAAATGTGATATTTAACAATAAAAATGCAGAACCTGAAAAAAGAACCATAGAGGCAGGAGAAGCTGCTTTTTCCTGTCCACAGGGAGACACTATTTTCGGCTTGCAAACTTGCCAGTTTCAGTTTGACCGTTTGTTTTTAGCTTTCCCTATGCATTTCAAGCATGTTTTTGCATAGAGAAAAAATACCTATGGAAAGTTGTTTTTCTCCAAGAGGGAAAAAGCTAGGAGGCTGAAACTCTGCAGGTGTGTAGGGTACAATCCCCCCTACAAAGGGGTAGGGCAATCCTGGTTCTGGCTTAACTGCCAGTTTCAGTATGACCGTTTATTGTTTTTAGCTTTCCCTATGCATTTCAAGCATGTTTCTGCATAGAGAAAAAATACCTATGGAAAGTTGTTTTTCCCCAAGAGGGAAAAAGCTAGGAGGCTGAAACTCTGCAGGTGTGTAGGGTACAATCCACCCTACAAAGGGGTAGGGCAATCCTGGTTCTGGCTTAACTGCCAGTTTCAGTATGACCGCTTATTGTTTTTAGCTTTCCCTATGCATTTCAAGCATGTTTCTGCATAGAGAAAAATACCTATGGAAAGTTGTTTTTCTCCAAGAGGGAAAAAGCTAGGAGGCTGAAACTCTGCAGGTGTGTAGGGTACAATCCACCCTACAAAGGTGTAGGGCAATCCTGGTTCTGGCTTAACTGCCAGTTTCAGTATGACCGTTTATTGTTTTTAGCTTTCCCTATGCATTTCAAGCATGTTTCTGCATAGAGAAAAAATACCTATGGAAAGTTGTTTTTCTCCAAGAGGGAAAAAGCTAGGAGGCTGAAACTCTGCAGGTGTGTAGGGTACAATCCACCCTACAAAGGGGTAGGGCAATCCTGGTTCTGGCTTAACTGCCAGTTTCAGTATGACCGCTTATTGTTTTTAGCTTTTATGCATTTCAAGCATGTTTCTGCATAGAGAAAAATACCTATGGAAAGTTGTTTTTCTCCAAGAGGGAAAAGCTAGGAGGCTGAAACTCTGCAGGTGTGTAGGGTACAATCCACCCTACAAAGGGGTAGGGCAATCCTGGTTCTGGCTTAACTGCCAGTTTCAGTATGACCGCTTATTGTTTTTAGCTTTGAATATGCATTTCAAGCATGTTTCTGCATAGAGAAAAAATACCTATGGAAAGTTGTTTTTCTCCAAGAGGGAAAAAGCTAGGAGGCTGAAACTCTGCAGGTGTGTAGGGTACAATCCACCCTACAAAGGGGTAGGGCAATCCTGGTTCTGGCTTAACTGCCAGTTTCAGTATGACCGCTTATTGTTTTTAGCTTTCCCTATGCATTTCAAGCATGTTTCTGCATAGAGAAAAAATACCTATGGAAAGTTGTTTTTCTCCAAGAGGGAAAAAGCTAGGAGGCTGAAACTCTGCAGGTGTGTAGGGTACAATCCACCCTACAAAGGGGTAGGGCAATCCTGGTTCTGGCTTAACTGCCAGTTTCAGTATGACCGTTTATTGTTTTTAGCTTTCCTATGCATTTCAAGCATGTTTCTGCATAGAGAAAAAATACCTATGGAAAGTTGTTTCTCCAAGAGGGAAAAAGCTAGGAGGCTGAAACTCTGCAGGTGTGTAGGGTACAATCAACCCTACAAAGGGGCAGGGCAATCCTGGTTCTGGCTTAACTGCCAGTTTCAGTATGACCGTTTATTGTTTTTAGCTTTTATGCATTTCAAGCATGTTTCTGCATAGAGAAAAAATACCTATGGAAAGTTGTTTTTCTCCAAGAGGAAAAAGCTAGGAGGCTGAAACTCTGCAGGTGTGTAGGGTACAATCACCCCTACAAAGGGGTAGGGCAATCCTGGTTCTGGCTTAACTGCCAGTTTCAGTATGACCGTTTATTGTTTTTAGCTTTCCCTATGCATTTCAAGCATGTTTTTGCATAGAAAAAAAAAACTCGACAGGTGTGTAGGGCACAATCCACCCTACAAGGGGGGGGGCATCCTGGGGGGGGGGCTTTGCTGCAGTCAGTGTATGACCTTTTTTTTTTTTTTTTTTTTTTTTTTTTTTTGCAGAAATAAAGAACGAGAAAAGCTCCATAGAGGCAGGAGAAGCTACATTTTCCTGCCCGCAGGGAGACACTATTTTGGGCTTAGAAACTGTCATACAACCGCCGATTTCATCAAATGTATGTAATGTTAAACAAAGTGGTTTTTTAAGTGCAAATACTGAGAATATGCCTAAATATTCACAAAAAAACAAGATTAGAGAGTGTCAGATCTCATAATATGTATGCAAGAATACAAAATGTGATATTTAACAGTGATAATATAGAACCAGAAACGAGATCCATAGAGGCGGGAGAAGCTGCATTTCCCTGCCCACCGGGAGGCACTATTTCTGGCTTGCAAACTGTCATACAACCGAGGCAGACATCCAATGCATGTAGTGTTGAACAAAGTGTTTTGTTTGGTGCAAAACATGAAAATATGCTAACAGAACTACAAATTAAAGGTTTAGAAGGTGTCAGATCACACAATATGCATGCAAAAATACAAAATGTGATATTTAACAATAAAAATGCAGAACCTGAAAAAAGAACCATAGAGGCAGGAGAAGCTGCTTTTTCCTGCCCACAGGGAGACACTATTTTCGGCTTGCAAACTTGCCAGTTTCAGTATGACCGTTTGTTTTTAGCTTTCCCTATGCATTTCAAGCATGTTTTTGCATAGAGAAAAAATACCTATGGAAAGTTGCTTTTCTCCAAGAGGGAAAAAGCTAGGAGGCTGAAACTCTGCAGGTGTGTAGGGTACAATCCCCCTACAAAGGGGTAGGGCAATCCTGGTTCTGGCTTAACTGCCAGTTTCAGTATGACCGTTTATTGTTTTTAGCTTTCCCTATGCATTTCAAGCATGTTTCTGCATAGAGAAAAAATACCTGTGGAAAGTTGTTTTTCTCCAAGAGGGAAAAAGCTAGGAGGCTGAAACTCTGCAGGTGTGTAGGGTACAATCCACCCTACAAATGGGGTAGGGCAATCCTGGTTCTGGCTTAACTGCCAGTTTCAGTATGACCGTTTATTGTTTTTAGCTTTCCTTATGCATTTCAAGCATGTTTCTGCATAGAGAAAAATACCTATGGAAAGTTGTTTTTCTCCAAGAGGGAAAAAGCTAGGAGGCTGAAACTCTGCAGGTGTGTAGGGTACAATCCACCCTACAAAGTGGTAGGGCAATCCTGGTTCTGGCTTAACTGCCAGTTTCAGTATGACCGCTTATTGTTTTTAGCTTTCCCTATGCATTTCAAGCATGTTTTTGCATAGAGAAAAAATACCTATGGAAAGTTGTTTTTCTCCAAGAGGGAAAAAGCTAGGAGGCTGAAACTCTGCAGGTGTGTAGGGTACAATCCACCCTACAAAGGGGTAGGGCAATCCTGGTTCTGGCTTAACTGCCAGTTTCAGTATGACCGTTTATTGTTTTTAGCTTTCCTTTGCATTTCAAGCATGTTTCTGCATAGGGAAAAATACCTATGGAAAGTTGTTTTTCTCCAAGAGGGAAAAAGCTAGGAGGCTGAAACTCTGCAGGTGTGTAGGGTACAATCCACCCTACAAAGGGGTAGGGCAATCCTGGTTCTGGCTTAACTGCCAGTTTCAGTATGACCGTTTATTGTTTTTAGCTTTCCCTATGCATTTCAAGCATGTTTCTGCATAGAGAAAAAATACCTATGGAAAGTTGTTTTTCTCCAAGAGGGAAAAAGCTAGGAGGCTGAAACTCTGCAGGTGTGTAGGGTACAATCCACCCTACAAAGGGGTAGGGCAATCCTGGTTCTGGCTTAACTGCCAGTTTCAGTATGACCGCTTATTGTTTTTAGCTTTCCCTATGCATTTCAAGCATGTTTCTGCATAGAGAAAAAATACCTATGGAAAGTTGTTTTTTCCAAGAGGGAAAAAGCTAGGAGGCTGAAACTCTGCAGGTGTGTAGGGTACAATCCACCCTACAAAGGGGTAGGGCAATCCTGGTTCTGGCTTAACTGCCAGTTTCAGTATGACCGTTTATTGTTTTTAGCTTTTTTTCTGCATTTCAAGCATGTTTCTGCATAGAGAAAAAATACCTATTGAAAGTTGTTTTTCTCCAAGAGGGAAAAAGCTAGGAGGCTGAAACTCTGCAGGTGTGTAGGGTACAATCCACCCTACAAAGGGGTAGGGCAATCCTGGTTCTGGCTTAACTGCCAGTTTCAGTATGACCGTTTATTGTTTTTAGCTTTCCCTATGCATTTCAAGCATGTTTTTGCATAGAGAAAAAATACCTATGGAAAGTTGTTTTTTCCAAGAGGGAAAAAGCTAGGAGGCTGAAACTCTGCAGGTGTGTAGGGTACAATCCACCCTACAAAGGGGTAGGGCAATCCTGGTTCTGGCTTAACTGCCAGTTTCAGTATGACCGCTTATTGTTTTTAGCTTTCCCTATGCATTTCAAGCATGTTTCTGCATAGAGAAAAAATACCTATGGAAAGTTGTTTTTCCATAAGAGGGAAAAGCTAGGAGGCTGAAACTCTGCAGGTGTGTAGGGTACAATCCACCCTACAAAGGGGTAGGGCAATCCTGGTTCTGGCTTAACTGCCAGTTTCAGTATGACCGTTTATTGTTTTTAGCTTTCCCTATGCATTTCAAGCATGTTTCTGCATAGAGAAAAAATACCTATGGAAAGTTGTTTTTCTCCAAGAGGGAAAAGCTAGGAGGCTGAAACTCTGCAGGTGTGTAGGGTACAATCCACCCTACAAAGGGGTAGGGCAATCCTGGTTCTGGCTTAACTGCCAGTTTCAGTATGACCGCTTATTGTTTTTAGCATTGGGTATGCATTTCAAGCATGTTTCTGCATAGAGAAAAAATACCTGTGGAAAGTTGTTTTTCCAAGAGGGAAAAAGCTAGGAGGCTGAAACTCTGCAGGTGTGTAGGGTACAATCCACCCTACAAAGGGGTAGGGCAATCCTGGTTCTGGCTTAACTGCCAGTTTCAGTATGACCGCTTATTGTTTTTAGCTTTCCCTATGCATTTCAAGCATGTTTCTGCATAGAGAAAAATACCTATGGAAAGTTGTTTTTCTCCAAGAGGGAAAAAGCTAGGAGGCTGAAACTCTGCAGGTGTGTAGGGTACAATCCACCCTACAAAGGGGTAGGGCAATCCTGGTTCTGGCTTAACTGCCAGTTTCAGTATGACCGCTTATTGTTTTTAGCTTTCCCTATGCATTTCAAGCATGTTTCTGCATAGAGAAAAAATACCTATGGAAAGTTGTTTTTCTCCAAGAGGGAAAAGCTAGGAGGCTGAAACTCTGCAGGTGTGTAGGGTACAATCCACCCTACAAAGGGGTAGGGCAATCCTGGTTCTGGCTTAACTGCCAGTTTCAGTATGACCGCTTATTGTTTTTAGCTTTCCCTATGCATTTCAAGCATGTTTCTGCATAGAGAAAAAATACCTATGGAAAGTTGTTTTTCTCCAAGAGGGAAAAGCTAGGAGGCTGAAACTCTGCAGGTGTGTAGGGTACAATCCACCCTACAAAGGGGTAGGGCAATCCTGGTTCTGGCTTAACTGCCAGTTTCAGTATGACCGCTTATTGTTTTTAGCTTTCCTTTTGCATTTCAAGCATGTTTCTGCATAGAGAAAAAATACCTATGGAAAGTTGTTTTTCTCCAAGAGGGAAAAAGCTAGGAGGCTGAAACTCTGCAGGTGTGTAGGGTACAATCCACCCTACAAAGGGGTAGGGCAATCCTGGTTCTGGCTTAACTGCCAGTTTCAGTATGACCGTTTATTGTTTTTAGCTTTCTTTTTGCATTTCAAGCATGTTTCTGCATAGAGAAAAAATACCTATGGAAAGTTGTTTTCTCCAAGAGGGAAAAAGCTAGGAGGCTGAAACTCTGCAGGTGTGTAGGGTACAATCCACCCTACAAAGGGGTAGGGCAATCCTGGTTCTGGCTTAACTGCCAGTTTCAGTATGACCGCTTATTGTTTTTAGCTTTCCCTATGCATTTCAAGCATGTTTCTGCATAGAGAAAAAATACCTATGGAAAGTTGTTTTTCTCCAAGAGGGAAAAAGCTAGGAGGCTGAAACTCTGCAGGTGTGTAGGGTACAATCCACCCTACAAAGGGGTAGGGCAATCCTGGTTCTGGCTTAACTGCCATTTTCAGTATGACCGCTTATTGTTTTTAGCTTTCCCTATGCATTTCAAGCATGTTTCTGCATAGAGAAAAATACCTATGGAAAGTTGTTTTTCTCCAAGAGGGAAACAGCTAGGAGGCTGAAACTCTGCAGGTGTGTAGGGTACAATCCACCCTACAAAGGGGTAGGGCAATCCTGGTTCTGGCTTAACTGCCAGTTTCAGTATGACCGTTTATTGTTTTTAGCTTTCCTATGCATTTCAAGCATGTTTCTGCATAGAGAAAAAATACCTATGGAAAGTTGTTTTTCTCCAAGAGGGAAAAAGCTAGGAGGCTGAAACTCTGCAGGTGTGTAGGGTACAATCCACCCTACAAAAGGGGTAGGGCAATCCTGGTTCTGGCTTAACTGCCAGTTTCAGTATGACCGTTTATTGTTTTTAGCTTTCCCTATGCATTTCAAGCATGTTTTTCCATAGAGAAAAATACCTATGGAAAGTTGTTTTTCTCCAAGAGGGAAAAAGCTAGGAGGCTGAAACTCTGCAGGTGTGTAGGGTACAATCCACCCTACAAAGGGGTAGGGCAATCCTGGTTCTGGCTTAACTGCCAGTTTCAGTATGACCGTTTATTGTTTTTAGCTTTCCCTATGCATTTCAAGCATGTTTCTGCATAGAGAAAAAAAATACCTATGGAAAGTTGTTTTTCTCCAAGAGGGAAAAAGCTAGGAGGCTGAAACTCTGCAGGTGTGTAGGGTACAATCCACCCTACAAAGGGGTAGGGCAATCCTGGTTCTGGCTTAACTGCCAGTTTCAGTATGACCGCTTATTGTTTTTAGCTTCCTTTGCATTTCAAGCATGTTTCTGCATAGAGAAAAAATACCTATGGAAAGTTGTTTTCTCCAAGAGGAAAAAGCTAGGAGGCTGAAACTCTGCAGGTGTGTAGGGTACAATCCACCCTACAAAGGGGTAGGGCAATCCTGGTTCTGGCTTAACTGCCAGTTTCAGTATGACCGCTTATAACACTGTTTTAGCTTTCCTATGCATTTTCAGGCATTTTTTTGCAGAGAAAAAAAAAAAAAAAAATGAGCCTAAAAAAAAAAAAAAAAAAATTGATGATGACTCATCACAGAATATATAAAAAAAAAAAAAAAAAAAAAATATAAACAACACTGCTGCTGCTGCAAACTGCCTCTGATGATATTTTTTTTTTTTTTTTTTTTTTTTTTTTTTTTTTTTTTTTTTTTTTTAAAAAAAAAAAAAAAAAAAAAAAAAAAAAAAAAAAAAAAAAAAAAAGGATTGAATGATGAAAAATAAAAATGAAAAAAAAAAAAAAAAAAAAAAATGTTGCTTACTGCACTGCTGCTAACTGCTGTAGCTTAAAGAACGAGAAAAGCTCCATAGAGGCAGGAGAAGCTACATTTTCCTGCCCGCAGGGAGACACTATTTTGGGCTTAGAAACTGTCATACAACCGCCGATTTCATCAAATGTATGTAATGTTAAACAAAGTGGTTTTTAAGTGCAAATACTGAGAATATGCCTAAAGGTTCACAAAAAAACAAGATTAGAGAGTGTCAGATCTCATAATATGTATGCAAGAATACAAAATGTGATATTTAACAGTGATAATATAGAACCAGAAACGAGATCCATAGAGGCGGAGAAGCTGCATTTCCCTGCCCACCGGGAGGCATTATTTCTGGCTTGCAAACTGTCATACAACCGAGGCAGACATCCAATGCATGTAGTGTTGAACAAAGTGTTTTGTTTGGTGCAAAAAATGAAAATATGCTAACAGAACTACAAAATAGAGGTTTAGAAGGTGTCAGATCACACAATATGCATGCAAAAATACAAAATGTGATATTTAACAATAAAAATGCAGAACCTGAAAAGAACCATAGAGGCAGGAGAAGCTGCTTTTTCCTGCCCACAGGGAGACACTATTTTCGGCTTGCAAACTTGCCAGTTTCAGTTTGACCGTTTGTTTTTAGCTTTCCCTATGCATTTCAAGCATGTTTTTGCATAGAGAAAAATACCTATGGAAACTTGATTTTCTCCAAGAGGGAAAAAGCTAGGAGGCTGAAACTCTGCAGGTGTGTAGGGTACAATCCACCTACAAAGGGGTAGGGCAATCCTGGTTCTGGCTTAACTGCCAGTGTCAGTATGACCGTTTATTGTTTTTAGCTTTCCTATGCATTTTGAGCATGTTTCTGCATAGAGAAAAATACCTATGGAAAGTTGTTTTTCTCCAAGAGGGAAAAAGCTAGGAGGCTGAAACTCTGCAGGTGTGTAGGGTACAATCCACCCTACAAAGGGGTAGGGCAATCCTGGTTCTGGCTTAACTGCCAGTTTCAGTATGACCGCTTATTGTTTTTAGCTTCCTTTTGCATTTCAAGCATGTTTCTGCATAGAGAAAAAATACCTATGGAAAGTTGTTTTTCCAAGAGGGAAAAAGCTAGGAGGCTGAAACTCTGCAGGTGTGTAGGGTACAATCCACCCTACAAAGGGTAGGGCAATCCTGGTTCTGGCTTAACTGCCAGTTTCAGTATGACCGCTTATTGTTTTTAGCTTTCCCTATGCATTTCAAGCATGTTTCTGCATAGAGAAAAATACCTATGGAAAGTTGTTTTTCTCCAAGAGGGAAAAGCTAGGAGGCTGAAACTCTGCAGGTGTGTAGGGTACAATCCACCCTACAAAGGGGTAGGGCAATCCTGGTTCTGGCTTAACTGCCAGTTTCAGTATGACCGCTTATTGTTTTTAGCTTTCTTTCTGCATTTCAAGCATGTTTCTGCATAGAGAAAAATACCTATGGAAAGTTGTTTTTCTCCAAGAGGAAAAAGCTAGGAGGCTGAAACTCTGCAGGTGTGTAGGGTACAATCCCCCCTACAAAGGGGTAGGGCAATCCTGGTTCTGGCTTAACTGCCAGTTTCAGTATGACCGTTTATTGTTTTTAGCTTAAAGCATTTCAAGAAAAGCTGCATAGAGGCAGGAGAAGCTACATTTTCCTGCCCGCAGGGAGACACTATTTTGGGCTTAGAAACTGTCATACAACCGCCGATTTCATCAAATGTATGTAATGTTAAACAAAGTGTTTTTTTAAGTGCAAATACTGAGAATATGCCTAAAGGTTCACAAAAAACAAGATTAGAGAGTGTCAGATCTCATAATATGTATGCAAGAATACAAAATGTGATATTTAACAGTGATAATATAGAACCAGAAACGAGATCCATAGAGGCGGAGAAGCTGCATTTCCCTGCCCACCGGGAGGCATTATTTCTGGCTTGCAAACTGTCATACAACCGAGGCAGACATCCAATGCATGTAGTGTTGAACAAAGTGTTTTGTTTGGTGCAAAAAATGAAAATATGCTAACAGAACTACAAAATAGAGGTTTAGAAGGTGTCAGATCACACAATATGCATGCAAAAATACAAAATGTGATATTTAACAATAAAAATGCAGAACCTGAAAAAGAACCATAGAGGCAGGAGAAGCTGCTTTTCCCACCACAAAGGGGTAGGGCAATACTGGTTCTGGCTTGCAAACTTGCCAGTTTCAGTTTGACCGTTTGTTTTTAGCTTTCCCTATGCATTTCAAGCATGTTTTTGTATAGAGAAAAAATACCTATGGAAAGTTGTTTTTCTCCAAGAGGAAAAAGCTAGGAGGCTGAAACTCTGCAGGTGTGTAGGGTACAATCCACCCTACAAAGGGGTAGGGCAATCCTGGTTCTGGCTTAACTGCCAGTTTCAGTATGACCGTTTATTGTTTTTAGCTTTCCCTATGCATTTCAAGCATGTTTCTGCATAGAGAAAAACACCTATGGAAAGTTTATTTTTTCCAAGAGGGAAAAGCTAGGAGGCTGAAACTCTGCAGGTGTGTAGGGTACAATCCACCCTACAAAGGGGTAGGGCAATCCTGGTTCTGGCTTAACTGCCAGTTTCAGTATGACCGCTTATTGTTTTTAGCTTTCTTTTTGCATTTCAAGCATGTTTCTGCATAGGGAAAAATATCTATGGAAAGTTGTTTTTCTCCAAGAGGAAAAAGCTAGGAGGCTGAAACTCTGCAGGTGTGTAGGGTACAATCCACCCTACAAAGGGGTAGGGCAATCCTGGTTCTGGCTTAACTGCCAGTTTCAGTATGACCGCTTATTGTTTTTAGCTTCCTATGCATTTCAAGCATGTTTCTGCATAGAGAAAAAATACCTATGGAAAGTTGTTTTCCTCCAAGAAGGAAAAAGCTAGGAGGCTGAAACTCTGCAGGTGTGTAGGGTACAATCCACCCTACAAAGGGGTAGGGCAATCCTGGTTCTGGCTTAACTGCCAGTTTCAGTATGACCGCTTATTGTTTTTAGCTTTCCTTTGCATTTCAAGCATGTTTCTGCATAGAGAAAAAATACCTATGGAAAGTTGTTTTTCCCCAAGAAGGAAAAAGCTAGGAGGCTGAAACTCTGCAGGTGTGTAGGGTACAATCCACCCTACAAAGGGGTAGGGCAATCCTGGTTCTGGCTTAACTGCCAGTTTCAGTATGACCGCTTATTGTTTTTAGCTTTCCCTATGCATTTCAAGCATGTTTCTGCATAGAGAAAAAATACCTATGGAAAGTTGTTTTTCTCCAAGAGGAAAAAGCTAGGAGGCTGAAACTCTGCAGGTGTGTAGGGTACAATCCACCCTACAAAGGGGTAGGGCAATCCTGGTTCTGGCTTAACTGCCAGTTTCAGTATGACCGCTTATTGTTTTTAGCTTCCCTATGCATTTCAAGCATGTTTCTGCATCGAGAAAAATACCTATGGAAAGTTGTTTTTCTCCAAGAGGAAAAAGCTAGGAGGCTGAAACTCTGCAGGTGTGTAGGGTACAATCCACCCTACAAAGGGGTAGGGCAATCCTGGTTCTGGCTTAACTGCCAGTTTCAGTATGACCGCTTATTGTTTTTAGCTTTCTTTTTGCATTTCAAGCATGTTTCTGCATAGAGAAAAAATACCTATGGAAAGTTGTTTTTCTCCAAGAGGGAAAAAGCTAGGAGGCTGAAACTCTGCAGGTGTGTAGGGTACAATCCACCCTACAAAGGGGTAGGGCAATCCTGGTTCTGGCTTAACTGCCAGTTTCAGTATGACCGCTTATTGTTTTTAGCTTTCCCTATGCATTTCAAGCATGTTTCTGCATAGAGAAAAAATACCTATGGAAAGTTGTTTTTCCCCAAGAGGGAAAAAGCTAGGAGGCTGAAACTCTGCAGGTGTGTAGGGTACAATCCACCCTACAAAGGGGTAGGGCAATCCTGGTTCTGGCTTAACTGCCAGTTTCAGTATGACCGCTTATTGTTTTTAGCTTTTCCTATGCATTTCAAGCATGTTTCTGCATAGAGAAAAAATACCTATGGAAAGTTGTTTTTCCAAGAGGGAAAAAGCTAGGAGGCTGAAACTCTGCAGGTGTGTAGGGTACAATCCACCCTACAAAGGGGTAGGGCAATCCTGGTTCTGGCTTAACTGCCAGTTTCAGTATGACCGCTTATTGTTTTTAGCTTTCCCTATGCATTTCAAGCATGTTTTTGCATAGAGAAAAATACCTATGGAAAGTTGTTTTTCTCCAAGAGGGAAAAAGCTAGGAGGCTGAAACTCTGCAGGTGTGTAGGGTACAATCCACCCTACAAAGGGGTAGGGCAATCCTGGTTCTGGCTTAACTGCCAGTTTCAGTATGACCGGTTATTGTTTTTAGCTTTCCTTATGCATTTCAAGCATGTTTCTGCATAGAGAAAAATACCTATGGAAAGTTGTTTTTCTCCAAGAGGGAAAAAGCTAGGAGGCTGAAACTCTGCAGGTGTGTAGGGTACAATCCACCCTACAAAGGGGTAGGGCAATCCTGGTTCTGGCTTAACTGCCAGTTTCAGTATGACCGCTTATTGTTTTTAGCTTTCCTATGCATTTCAAGCATGTTTCTGCATAGAGAAAAATACCTATGGAAAGTTGTTTTTCCAAGAGGGAAAAGCTAGGAGGCTGAAACTCTGCAGGTGTGTAGGGTACAATCCACCCTACAAAGGGGTAGGGCAATCCTGGTTCTGGCTTAACTGCCAGTTTCAGTATGACCGCTTATTGTTTTAGCGCATTTCAAGCATGTTTCTGCATAGAGAAAAAATACCTATGGAAAGTTGTTTTTCACCAAGAGGAAAAAGCTAGGAGGCTGAAACTCTGCAGGTGTGTAGGGTACAATCCACCCTACAAAGGGGTAGGGCAATCCTGGTTCTGGCTTAACTGCCAGTTTCAGTATGACCGTTTATTGTTTTTAGCTTTCCCTATGCATTTCAAGCATGTTTCTGCATAGAGAAAAAATACCTATGGAAAGTTGTTTTTCTCCAAGAGGGAAAAAGCTAGGAGGCTGAAACTCTGCAGGTGTGTAGGGTACAATCACCCCTACAAAGGGGTAGGGCAATCCTGGTTCTGGCTTAACTGCCAGTTTCAGGGGCAGGGCAATCCTGGTTCTGGCTTAACTGCCAGTTTCAGTATGACCGTTTATTGTTTTTAGCTTAAAGAACGAGAAAAAAGCTCCATAGAGGCAGGAGAAGCTACATTTTCCTGCCGCAGGGAGATACTAAACTGTCATACAACCGCCGATTTCATCAAATGTATGTAATGTTAAACAAAGTGGTTTTTTAAGTGCAAATACTGAGAATATGCCTAAAGGTTCACAAAAACAAGATTAGAGAGTGTCAGATCTCATAATATGTATGCAAGAATACAAAATGTGATATTTAACAGTGATAATATAGAACCAGAAACGAGATCCATAGAGGCGGAGAAGCTGCATTTCCCTGCCCACCGGGAGGCATTATTTCTGGCTTGCAAACTGTCATACAACCGAGGCAGACATCCAATGCATGTAGTGTTGAACAAAGTGTTTTGTTTGGTGCAAAAAATGAAAATATGCTAACAGAACTACAAAATAGAGGTTTAGAAGGTGTCAGATCACACAATATGCATGCAAAAATACAAAATGTGATATTTAACAATAAAAATGCAGAACCTGAAAAAGAACCATAGAGGCAGGAGAAGCTGCTTTTTCCTGCCCACAGGGAGACACTATTTTCGGCTTGCAAACTTGCCAGTTTCAGTATGACCGTTTGTTGTTTTTAGCTTTCCTATGCATTTCAAGCATGTTTCTGCATAGAGAAAAATACCTATGGAAAGTTGTTTTTCCAAGAGGGAAAAAGCTAGGAGGCTGAAACTCTGCAGGTGTGTAGGGTACAATCCACCCTACAAAGGGGTAGGGCAATCCTGGTTCTGGCTTAACTGCCAGTTTCAGTATGACCGCTTATTGTTTTTAGCTTTCCTATGCATTTCAAGCATGTTTCTGCATAGAGAAAAAATACCTATGGAAAGTTGTTTTTCTCCAAGAGGGAAAAAGCTAGGAGGCTGAAACTCTGCAGGTGTGTAGGGTACAATCCACCCTACAAAGGGGTAGGGCAATCCTGGTTCTGGCTTAACTGCCAGTTTCAGTATGACCGCTTATTGTTTTAGCTTTCTTTTTGAATTTCAAGCATATTTCTGCATAGAGAAAAATACCTATGGAAAGTTGTTTTTCTCCAAGAGGAAAAAGCTAGGAGGCTGAAACTCTGCAGGTGTGTAGGGTACAATCCACCCTACAAAGGGGTAGGGCAATCCTGGTTCTGGCTTAACTGCCAGTTTCAGTATGACCGCTTATTGTTTTTAGCTTTCCCTATGCATTTCAAGCATGTTTCTGCATAGAGAAAAAATACCTATGGAAAGTTGTTTTTGCCAAGAGGGAAAAAGCTAGGAGGCTGAAACTCTGCAGGTGTGTAGGGTACAATCCACCCTACAAAGGGGTAGGGCAATCCTGGTTCTGGCTTAACTGCCAGTTTCAGTATGACCGCTTATTGTTTTTAGCTTTCCTATGCATTTCAAGCATGTTTCTGCATAGAGAAAAATACCTATGGAAAGTTGTTTTTCTCCAAGAGGGAAAAAGCTAGGAGGCTGAAACTCTGCAGGTGTGTAGGGTACAATCCACCCTACAAAGGGGTAGGGCAATCCTGGTTCTGGCTTAACTGCCAGTTTCAGTATGACCGCTTATTGTTTTTAGCTTTCCCTATGCATTTTGAGCATGTTTCTGCATAGAGAAAAATACCTATGGAAAGTTGTTTTTCCAAGAGGGAAAAAGCTAGGAGGCTGAAACTCTGCAGGTGTGTAGGGTACAATCCACCCTACAAAGGGGTAGGGCAATCCTGGTTCTGGCTTAACTGCCAGTTTCAGTATGACCGCTTATTGTTTTTAGCTTTCCCTATGCATTTCAAGCATGTTTCTGCATAGAGAAAAAATACCTATGGAAAGTTGTTTTTCTCCAAGAGGGAAAAAGCTAGGAGGCTGAAACTCTGCAGGTGTGTAGGGTACAATCCACCCTACAAAGGGGTAGGGCAATCCTGGTTCTGGCTTAACTGCCAGTTTCAGTATGACCGCTTATTGTTTTTAGCTTTCCTATGCATTTCAAGCATGTTTTTGCATAGAGAAAAATACCTATGGAAAGTTGTTTTTCTCCAAGAGGGAAAAAGCTAGGAGGCTGAAACTCTGCAGGTGTGTAGGGTACAATCCACCCTACAAAGGGGTAGGGCAATCCTGGTTCTGGCTTAACTGCCAGTTTCAGTATGACCGTTTATTGTTTTTAGCTTTCTTTTTGCATTTCAAGCATGTTTCTGCATAGAGAAAAATACCTATGGAAAGTTGTTTTTCCAAGAGGGAAAAAGCTAGGAGGCTGAAACTCTGCAGGTGTGTAGGGTACAATCCACCCTACAAAGGGGTAGGGCAATCCTGGTTCTGGCTTAACTGCCAGTTTCAGTATGACCGCTTATTGTTTTTAGCTTTCCTATGCATTTCAAGCATGTTTCTGCATAGAGAAAAAATACCTATGGAAAGTTGTTTTTCTCCAAGAGGGAAAAAGCTAGGAGGCTGAAACTCTGCAGGTGTGTAGGGTACAATCCACCCTACAAAGGGGTAGGGCAATCCTGGTTCTGGCTTAACTGCCAGTTTCAGTATGACCGCTTATTGTTTTTAGCTTTCCCTATGCATTTTGAGCATGTTTCTGCATAGAGAAAAATACCTATGGAAAGTTGTTTTTCTCCAAGAGGGAAAAACAGCTAGGAGGCTGAAACTCTGCAGGTGTGTAGGGTACAATCCCCCCCTACAAAGGGGTAGGGCAATCCTGGTTCTGGCTTAACTGCCAGTTTCAGTATGACCGTTTATTGTTTTTAGCTAAATGTAAGCATTTCAAGCATATTTTTGCCTAGAGAAAAAAAAATGGAAAGTTGTTTTTCTCCAAGAGGAAAAAAGCTAGGAGGCTGAAACTCTGCAGGTGTGTAGGGTACAATCCCTGCCAGTTTCAGTATGACCGTTTATTGTTTTTAGCTTAAAGAACGAGAAAAAAGCTCCATAGAGGCAGGAGAAGCTACATTTTCCTGCCCGCAGGGAGACACTATTTTGGGCTTAGAAACTGTCATACAACCGCCGATTTCATCAAATGTATGTAATGTTAAACAAAGTGGTTTTTTAAGTGCAAATACTGAGAATATGCCTAAAGGTTCACAAAAAACAAGATTAGAGAGTGTCAGATCTCATAATATGTATGCAAGAATACAAAATGTGATATTTAACAGTGATAATATAGAACCAGAAACGAGATCCATAGAGGCGGGAGAAGCTGCATTTCCCTGCCCACCGGGAGGCATTATTTCTGTCTTGCAAACTGTCACACAACCGAGGCAGACATCCAATGCATGTAGTGTTGAACAAAGTGTTTTGTTTGGTGCAAAACATGAAAATATGCTAACAGAACTACAAATTAGAGGTTTAGAAGGTGTCAGATCACACAATATGCATGCAAAAATACAAAATGTGATATTTAACAATAAAAATGCAGAACCTGAAAAAAGAACCATAGAGGCAGGAGAAGCTGCTTTTTCCTGCCCACAGGGAGACACTATTTTCGGCTTGCAAACTTGCCAGTTTCAGTATGACCGTTTGTTTTTAGCTTTCCCTATGCATTTCAAGCATGTTTTTGCATAGAGAAAAAATACCTATGGAAAGTTGTTTTTCTCCAAGAGGGAAAAAGCTAGGAGGCTGAAACTCTGCAGGTGTGTAGGGTACAATCCCCCTACAAAGGGGTAGGGCAATCCTGGTTCTGGCTTAACTGCCAGTTTCAGTATGACCGTTTATTGTTTTTAGCTTTCCCTATGCATTTCAAGCATGTTTCTGCATAGAGAAAAATACCTGTGGAAAGTTGTTTTTCTCCAAGAGGGGAAAAAGCTAGGAGGCTGAAACTCTGCAGGTGTGTAGGGTACAATCCACCCTACAAAGGGGTAGGGCAATCCTGGTTCTGGCTTAACTGCCAGTTTCAGTATGACCGTTTATTGTTTTTAGCTTTATTTCTGCATTTCAAGCATGTTTCTGCATAGAGAAAAAATACCTATGGAAAGTTGTTTTTCTCCAAGAGGGAAAAAGCTAGGAGGCTGAAACTCTGCAGGTGTGTAGGGTACAATCCACCCTACAAAGGGGTAGGGCAATCCTGGTTCTGGCTTAACTGCCAGTTTCAGTATGACCGCTTATTGTTTTTAGCTTTCCTATGCATTTCAAGCATGTTTTTGCATAGAGAAAAATACCTATGGAAAGTTGTTTTTCTCCAAGAGGGAAAAAGCTAGGAGGCTGAAACTCTGCAGGTGTGTAGGGTACAATCCACCCTACAAAGGGGTAGGGCAATCCTGGTTCTGGCTTAACTGCCAGTTTCAGTATGACCGCTTATTGTTTTTAGCTTTCTTTTTGCATTTCAAGCATGTTTCTGCATAGAGAAAAAATACCTATGGAAAGTTGTTTTTCTCCAAGAGGGAAAAAGCTAGGAGGCTGAAACTCTGCAGGTGTGTAGGGTACAATCCACCCTACAAAGGGGTAGGGCAATCCTGGTTCTGGCTTAACTGCCAGTTTCAGTATGACCGCTTATTGTTTTTAGCTTTCCTATGCATTTTGAGCATGTTTCTGCATAGAGAAAAATACCTATGGAAACTTGATTTTCTCCAAGAGGGAAAAAGCTAGGAGGCTGAAACTCTGCAGGTGTGTAGGGTACAATCCACCCTACAAAGGGGTAGGGCAATCCTGGTTCTGGCTTAACTGCCAGTTTCAGTATGACCGCTTATTGTTTTTAGCTTTCCCTATGCATTTCAAGCATGTTTCTGCATAGAGAAAAATACCTATGGAAAGTTGTTTTTCTCCAAGAGGGAAAAAGCTAGGAGGCTGAAACTCTGCAGGTGTGTAGGGTACAATCCACCCTACAAAGGGGTAGGGCAATCCTGGTTCTGGCTTAACTGCCAGTTTCAGTATGACCGTTTATTGTTTTTAGCTTTTTTTTTGCATTTCAAGCATGTTTCTGCATAGAGAAAAAATACCTATGGAAAGTTGTTTTTGGGAAAAAGCTAGGAGGCTGAAACTCTGCAGGTGTGTAGGGTACAATCCACCCTACAAAGGGGTAGGGCAATCCTGGTTCTGGCTTAACTGCCAGTTTCAGTATGACCGCTTATTGTTTTTAGCTTCCCTATGCATTTCAAGCATGTTTCTGCATAGAGAAAAATACCTATGGAAAGTTGTTTTCCCCCAAGAGGGAAAAAGCTAGGAGGCTGAAACTCTGCAGGTGTGTAGGGTACAATCCACCCTACAAAGGGGTAGGGCAATCCTGGTTCTGGCTTAACTGCCAGTTTCAGTATGACCGCTTATTGTTTTTAGCTTTCCCTATGCATTTCAAGCATGTTTCTGCATAGAGAAAAAATACCTATGGAAAGTTGTTTTTCTCCAAGAGGGAAAAAGCTAGGAGGCTGAAACTCTGCAGGTGTGTAGGGTACAATCCACCCTACAAAGGGGTAGGGCAATCCTGGTTCTGGCTTAACTGCCAGTTTCAGTATGACCGCTTATTGTTTTTAGCTTTCCTATGCATTTCAAGCATGTTTCTGCATAGAGAAAAAATACCTATGGAAAGTTGTTTTTCTCCAAGAGGGAAAAAGCTAGGAGGCTGAAACTCTGCAGGTGTGTAGGGTACAATCCACCCTACAAAGGGGTAGGGCAATCCTGGTTCTGGCTTAACTGCCAGTTTCAGTATGACCGCTTATTATTTTTAGCATTTCAAGCATGTTTCTCCATAGAGAAAAATACCTATGGAAAGTTGTTTTTCTCCAAGAGGGAAAAAGCTAGGAGGCTGAAACTCTGCAGGTGTGTAGGGTACAATCCACCCTACAAAGGGGTAGGGCAATCCTGGTTCTGGCTTAACTGCCAGTTTCAGTATGACCGCTTATTGTTTTTAGCTTTCCCTATGCATTTCAAGCATGTTTCTGCATAGAGAAAAATACCTAGAAAGTTGTTTCTCCAAGAGGGCAAAAGCTAGGAGGCTGAAACTCTGCAGGTGTGTAGGGTACAATCCACCCCACAAAGGGGTAGGGCAATCCTGGTTCTGGCTTGCAAACTGTCATACAACGTATGACCGACATCCAATGCATGTAGTGTTGAACAAAGTGTTTTGTTTGGTGCAAAAAATGAAAATATGCTAACAGAACTACAAAATAGAGGTTTAGAAGGTGTCAGATCACACAATATGCATGCAAAAATACAAAATGTGATATTTAACAATAAAAATGCAGAACCTGAAAAAGAACCATAGAGGCAGGAGAAGCTGCTTTTTCCTGCCCACAGGGAGACACTATTTTCGGCTTGCAAACTTGCCAGTTTCAGTATGACCGTTTGTTTTTAGCTTTCCCTATGCATTTCAAGCATGTTTTTGCATAGAGAAAAAAAAACATGGAAAGTTGTTTTTCTCCAAGAGGGAAAAGCTAGGAGGCTGAAACTCTGCAGGTGTGTAGGGTACAATCCCTACAAAGGGGTAGGGCAATCCTGGTTCTGGCTTAACTGCCAGTTTCAGTATGACCGTTTATTGTTTTTAGCTTTCCCTATGCATTTCAAGCATGTTTCTGCATAGAGAAAAATACCTATGGAAAGTTGTTTTTCTCCAAGAGGGAAAAGCTAGGAGGCTGAAACTCTGCAGGTGTGTAGGGTACAATCCACCCTACAAAGGGTAGGGCAATCCTGGTTCTGGCTTAACTGCCAGTTTCAGTATGACCGCTTATTGTTTTTAGCTTTCCCTTTGCATTTCAAGCATGTTTCTGCATAGAGAAAAAATACCTATGGAAAGTTGTTTTTCCCCAAGAGGGAAAAAGCTAGGAGGCTGAAACTCTGCAGGTGTGTAGGGTACAATCCACCCTACAAAGGGGTAGGGCAATCCTGGTTCTGGCTTAACTGCCAGTTTCAGTATGACCGCTTATTGTTTTTAGCTTTCCTATGCATTTCAAGCATGTTTCTGCATAGAGAAAAAATACCTATGGAAAGTTGTTTTTCTCCAAGAGGGAAAAAGCTAGGAGGCTGA
This sequence comes from Protopterus annectens, assembly GCF_019279795.1. Classification (NCBI taxonomy): domain Eukaryota; kingdom Metazoa; phylum Chordata; order Ceratodontiformes; family Protopteridae; genus Protopterus; species Protopterus annectens. Next base: position 1,802,953,145 of record NC_056739.1, on the reverse strand, counting down.
AACTCTGCAGGTGTGTAGGGTACAATCCACCCTACAAAAGGGGTAGGGCAATCCTGGTTCTGGCTTAACTGCCAGTTTCAGTATGACCGTTTATTGTTTTTAGCTTTCCTATGCATTTCAAGCATGTTTCTGCATAGAGAAAAAATACCTATGGAAAGTTGTTTTTCTCCAAGAGGGAAAAAGCTAGGAGGCTGAAACTCTGCAGGTGTGTAGGGTACAATCCACCCTACAAAGGGGTAGGGCAATCCTGGTTCTGGCTTAACTGCCAGTTTCAGTATGACCGCTTATTGTTTTTAGCTTTCTTTCTGCATTTCAAGCATGTTTCTGCATAGAGAAAAATACCTATGGAAAGTTGTTTTTCTCCAAGAGGGAAAAAGCTAGGAGGCTGAAACTCTGCAGGTGTGTAGGGTACAATCCACCCTACAAAGGGGTAGGGCAATCCTGGTTCTGGCTTAACTGCCAGTTTCAGTATGACCGCTTATTGTTTTTTAGCTTTCACTATGCATTTCAAGCATGTTTCTGCATAGAGAAAAATACCTATGGAAAGTTGTTTTTCTCCAAGAGGGAAAAAGCTAGGAGGCTGAAACTCTGCAGGTGTGTAGGGTACAATCCACCCTACAAAGGGGTAGGGCAATCCTGGTTCTGGCTTAACTGCCAGTTTCAGTATGACCGCTTATTGTTTTTAGCTTTCTTTTTGCATTTCAAGCATATTTCTGCATAGAGAAAAAATACCTATGGAAAGTTGTTTTTCTCCAAGAGGGAAAAAGCTAGGAGGCTGAAACTCTGCAGGTGTGTAGGGTACAATCCACCCTACAAAGGGGTAGGGCAATCCTGGTTCTGGCTTAACTGCCAGTTTCAGTATGACCGCTTATTGTTTTTAGCTTTCCTATGCATTTTGAGCATGTTTCTGCATGAAAAAGATTTGGAACCAGATTTTGTGGATGAAACGCCAGAAGACCGGAATGCGACGATGGATCATGCTGTGGGAAGGTCCCAGGATGACAACTGGCTTGCTTCGGGGATCCGGAAGAGCGACCGCGACCTGCAATACAAAGTTTTGTTTGATTGGGCTGAAGAACTTGAGCAGCAAGGCCTACCAAGACCTTTAGGATTATGAACTCACAACTTACACGACAGGATTTGGGACGAATACCAGGAGCAGAGGAGGTTGGAGGGCACCCACCATCGAGAACACGACCAAAATTCTTGATTCCAAGCCGTACGGAGAATTACCGCCAGGATGGCTCCAGAAGCGCCGACGATGACTCAGCTTAAAACCGAAAGTAAAGGTATTTCGCGATCAGAGGGGCTACCGATCGATCGATACAGGGTCCAACAGACTGGTGGGATGAGCGCCGTTACCCGAGCCAAACGACCTCAACGGACAACCGGGGCGAAAACTGCCGCTAATGGCGGAAAATCGCGACGAGGCTCTGACGCCAGACGCCAGCAAGATGAACGAGGACATGGGAAATGTAGTGGGGGCACAGGCGCACCACTACAGACCAACAGAGTCAAAATATACCGAAAGGATGAAAGGGGATGACGACAGGCGAAAGACTCGGCGACGCTTATCGCCATTTACGCTGTCGGGTTTACGCCGGCTGCGCGGCCTCATTCCCGCAGGTAAGGGGCAGGCCAACCAGATGGGCCACAGGGCAGCAGCTAAGACCTACAACAGCAGTTTTAACTGCTCCAAAATTTCAGGTGAAGCCCAAACGCCGACTGCCCAGGCAAATGGAGTACCCCCTACGGATGTGCAAATTCAGTGACACAGGGGAAAAAGGGCGCAATTGGGGGGGTTTCCTTGAAAGGGTCAGTTTTTCCCGGCCCCGCCCCCTGGAAAATGTTATGGAATTTAATTTTTTTGGGGGGAAACCGAATTTCCTTGCCTCCGGAAGGGTTTCCCAAAGGGAACTTTTTTTTTAAAAGGGGGGGGTCCCGGTTTCAGGGTTGGATATTTCCCCGTCAATCCGGGGTTTCCCCCCCCCCCCCCCTTAAAAGGAGTTAAAGGG
>NC_056739.1:1802932362-1802950630 GCF_019279795.1 Protopterus annectens | reverse complement strand
GACTGCCGCGGTCAGTCAGAACCCTTCCTGCAACCTTGCAAGCGTCACGAGATGGAGCAAGACTCAAAGAACAATCCGTAGAAACAGAAACTTGCTCAGCCTTTCCTTGCATGACAGAAGATGAAATTGGGTTATTAATAAGTTTCTCACCTGCAACATCACATTGTAGTCCACCAACCCCAGCCAAATGGCCCAATGAAACAGAGCCCAGCAATCCCGAGCTAGGCGGTGCAACATGCAAAGGCTGCCCCTTCTGTCCTGCAGCAGCCTGTGAACTCCCATCACAAGGCAAACTCTCCTGTGCCCCCCTAGAAGCACACACAGCAGAATCATTCAACAGTTGTTTCACATGTACAAAAGAAGCTTTACCTCCCGCCGACTGTTGCAGTAAAGGTCCAGGTTGAGAAAGCTTAACATTTTCCTGCAGTAGAAGTTGGTCAGATGTAGCCCTGTTAGACTCAAAAACAATGTCCCGACTTGAAACTGCACTGCTTTTGTTAATTTGCACCTGATGCACAGATTCCTGAGCAGAACATTTCAAAACAGCCAAATCTGCAACTTTTTACGTTCCTCAGACACCCGACGATGTAAAACAGCAGGAGATTCCCCCTGGTGTTCAATGCGCTCCAGCTGAACAACAGCACACTGCAAGGCACTTTTTCCTCCACTCTGGAAGGGCCCTGATAAGGGCTGCTGAAAATCTAGATCCCTGGGATTGGCCTGCTCAACTTCCTCGGCCCAGGAAAGTAAGGAAGAGATCTGTAAATCTCTGCTTTGCTGTTTAAGCAACAATTCACCAGATAAATCCGTTCCCACATCCTTCATCTCGATATCCATAAGTTCTTGAGTAGAAATAGGGGTAAATACATTAGAAATATCCATATCATCAGCTGCAGATGCAGCAGGATCGCATTTCCCTTCCTGCTCCATAGGGAAAGCTAAAAACAATAAACGGTCATACTGAAACTGGCAGTTAAGCCAGAACCAGGATTGCCCTACCCCTTTGTAGGGTGGATTGTACCCTACACACCTGCAGAGTTTCAGCCTCCTAGCTTTTTCCCTCTTGGAGAAAAACAACTTTCCATAGGTATTTTTTCTCTATGCAAAAACATGCTTGAAATGCATAGGGAAAGCTAAAACAATAAACGGTCATACTGAAACTGGCAGTTAAGCCAGAACCAGGATTGCCCTACCCCTTTGTAGGGTGGATTGTACCCTACACACCTGCAGAGTTTCAGCCTCCTAGCTTTTTCCCTCTTGGAGAAAAACAACTTTCCATAGGTATTTTTTCTCTATGCAGAAACATGCTTGAAATGCAAAAAGAAAGCTAAAAACAATAAACGGTCATACTGAAACTGGCAGTTAAGCCAGAACCAGGATTGCCCTACCCCTTTGTAGGGTGGATTGTACCCTACACACCTGCAGAGTTTCAGCCTCCTAGCTTTTTCCCTCTTGGAGAAAAACAACTTTCCATAGGTATTTTTCTCTATGCAGAAACATGCTTGAAATGCATAGGGAAAGCTAAAACAATAAACGGTCATACTGAAACTGGCAGTTAAGCCAGAACCAGGATTGCCCTACCCCTTTGTAGGGGGGATTGTACCCTACACACCTGCAGAGTTTCAGCCTCCTAGCTTTTTCCCTCTTGGAGAAAAACAAGTTTCCATAGGTATTTTTCTCTATGCAGAAACATGCTTGAAATGGATAGGGAAAGCTAAAAACAATAAACGGTCATACTGAAACTGGCAAGTTTGCAAGCTGAAAATAGTGTCTCCCTGTGGCAGGTAAAAGCAGCTTCTCCTGCCTCTATGTTTCTTTTTTCAGGTTCTGCATTTTTATTGTTAAATATCACATTTTGTATTTTTGCATGCATATTGTGTGATCTGACACCTTCTAAACCTCTATTTTGTAGTTCTGTTAGCATATTTTCATTTTTTGCACCAAACAAAACACTTTGTTCAACACTACATGCATTGGATGTCTGCCGCGGTTGTATGACAGTTTGCAAGCCAGAAATAGTGCCTCCCGGTGGGCAGGGAAATGCAGCTTCTCCCGCCTCTATGGATCTCGTTTCTGGTTCTATATTATCACTGTTAAATATCACATTTTGTATTCTTGCATACATATTATGAGATCTGACACTCTCTAATCTTGTTTTTGTGAATCTTTAGGCATATTCTCAGTATTTGCACTTAAAAAAACACTTTGTTTAACATTACATACATTTGATGAAATCGGCGGTTGTATGACAGTTTCTAAGCCCAAAAAAGTGTCTCCCTGCGGGCAGGAAAATGTAGCTTCTCCTGCCTCTATGGAGCTTTTTTCTCGTTCTTTATTTACAGTGTTATAAGCAACATTTTTAACATTTTCATTAATATTCTGTGATCGGAAGTCATTCAATCCTATTTTGACAACATTTAGGCTCATGCTTTCATTATTTTTTTTTCTCTACAACAACTTTCCATAGGTATTTTTTCTCTATGCAAAAACATGCTTGAAATGCATAGGGAAAGCTAAAAACAATAAACGGTCATACTGAAACTGGCAGTTAAGCCAGAACCAGGATTGCCCTACCCCTTTGTAGGGTGGATTGTACCCTACACACCTGCAGAGTTTCAGCCTCCTAGCTTTTTCCCTCTTGGAGAAAAACAACTTTCCATAGGTATTTTTCTCTATGCAGAAACATGCTTGAAATGCATAGGAAAGCTAAAACAATAAACGGTCATACTGAAACTGGCAGTTAAGCCAGAACCAGGATTGCCCTACCCCTTTGTAGGGTGGATTGTACCCTACACACCTGCAGAGTTTCAGCCTCCTAGCTTTTTCCCTCTTGGAGAAAAACAACTTTCCATAGGTATTTTTCTCTATGCAGAAACATGCTCAAAATGCATAGGGAAAGCTAAAAACAATAAACGGTCATACTGAAACTGGCAGTTAAGCCAGAACCAGGATTGCCCTACCCCTTTGTAGGGTGGATTGTACCCTACACACCTGCAGAGTTTCAGCCTCCTAGCTTTTTCCCTCTTGGAGAAAAACAACTTTCCATAGGTATTTTTTCTCTCTATGCAGAAACATGCTTGAAATGCATAGGGAAAGCTAAAAACAATAAACGGTCATACTGAAACTGGCAGTTAAGCCAGAACCAGGATTGCCCTACCCCTTTGTAGGGTGGATTGTACCCTACACACCTGCAGAGTTTCAGCCTCCTAGCTTTTTCCCTCTTGGAGAAAAACAACTTTCCATAGGTATTTTTCTCTATGCAAAAACATGCTTGAAATGCATAGGGAAAGCTAAAAACAATAAACGGTCATACTGAAACTGGCAGTTAAGCCAGAACCAGGATTGCCCTACCCCTTTGTAGGGTGGATTGTACCCTACACACCTGCAGAGTTTCAGCCTCCTAGCTTTTTCCCTCTTGGAGAAAAACAACTTTCCATAGGTATTTTTCTCTATGCAGAAACATGCTTGAAATGCATAGGAAAGCTAAAACAATAAACGGTCATACTGAAACTGGCAGTTAAGCCAGAACCAGGATTGCCCTACCCCTTTGTAGGGTGGATTGTACCCTACACACCTGCAGAGTTTCAGCCTCCTAGCTTTTTCCCTCTTGGAGAAAAACAACTTTCCATAGGTATTTTTCTCTATGCAGAAACATGCTTGAAATGCATAGGGAAAGCTAAAAACAATAAACGGTCATACTGAAACTGGCAGTTAAGCCAGAACCAGGATTGCCCTACCCCTTTGTAGGGTGGATTGTACCCTACACACCTGCAGAGTTTCAGCCTCCTAGCTTTTTCCCTCTTGGAGAAAAACAACTTTCCATAGGTATTTTTCTCTATGCAGAAACATGCTTGAAATGCATAGGGAAAGCTAAAAACAATAAACGGTCATACTGAAACTGGCAGTTAAGCCAGAACCAGGATTGCCCTACCCCTTTGTAGGGTGGATTGTACCCTACACACCTGCAGAGTTTCAGCCTCCTAGCTTTTTCCCTCTTGGAGAAAAACAACTTTCCATAGGTATTTTTTCTCTATGCAGAAACATGCTTGAAATGCATAGTAGAAAGCTAAAACAATAAACGGTCATACTGAAACTGGCAGTTAAGCCAGAACCAGGATTGCCCTACCCCTTTGTAGGGTGGATTGTACCCTACACACCTGCAGAGTTTCAGCCTCCTAGCTTTTTCCCTCTTGGAGAAAAACAACTTTCCATAGGTATTTTTCTCTATGCAGAAACATGCTCAAAATGCATAGGGAAAGCTAAAAACAATAAACGGTCATACTGAAACTGGCAGTTAAGCCAGAACCAGGATTGCCCTACCCCTTTGTAGGGTGGATTGTACCCTACACACCTGCAGAGTTTCAGCCTCCTAGCTTTTTCCCTCTTGGAGAAAAACAACTTTCCATAGGTATTTTTTCTCTATGCAGAAACATGCTTGAAATGCATAGGGAAAGCTAAAACAATAAACGGTCATACTGAAACTGGCAGTTAAGCCAGAACCAGGATTGCCCTACCCCTTTGTAGGGTGGATTGTACCCTACACACCTGCAGAGTTTCAGCCTCCTAGCTTTTTCCCTCTTGGAGAAAAACAACTTTCCATAGGTATTTTTCTCTATGCAGAAACATGCTTGAAATGCATAGGGAAAGCTAAAACAATAAACGGTCATACTGAAACTGGCAGTTAAGCCAGAACCAGGATTGCCCTACCCCTTTGTAGGGTGGATTGTACCCTACACACCTGCAGAGTTTCAGCCTCCTAGCTTTTTCCCTCTTGGAGAAAAACAACTTTCCATAGGTATTTTTCTCTATGCAGAAACATGCTTGAAATGCATAGGAAAGCTAAAAACAATAAACGGTCATACTGAAACTGGCAGTTAAGCCAGAACCAGGATTGCCCTACCCCTTTGTAGGGGGGATTGTAACCTACACACCTGCAGAGTTTCAGCCTCCTAGCTTTTTCCCTCTTGGAGAAAAACAACTTTCCATAGGTATTTTTTCTCTATGCAGAAACATGCTTGAAATGGATAGGGAAAGCTAAAAACAATAAACGGTCATACTGAAACTGGCAAGTTTGCAAGCCGAAAATAGTGTCTCCCTGTGGGCAGGAAAAAGCAGCTTCTCCTGCCTCTATGGTTCTTTTTTCAGGTTCTGCATTTTTATTGTTAAATATCACATTTTGTATTTTTGCATGCATATTGTGTGATCTGACACCTTCTAAACCTCTATTTTGTAGTTCTTTTAGCATATTTTCATTTTTTGCACCAAACAAAACAATTTGTTCAACACTACATGCATTGGATGTCTGCCGCGGTTGTATGACAGTTTGCAAGCCAGAAATAGTGCCTCCCGGTGGGCAGGGAAATGCAGCTTCTCCCGCCTCTATGGATCTCGTTTCTGGTTCTATATTATCACTGTTAAATATCACATTTTGTATTCTTGCATACATATTATGAGATCTGACACTCTCTAATCTTGTTTTTTTGTGAATATTTAGGCATATTCTCAGTATTTGCACTTAAAAAAACACTTTGTTTCACATTACATGCATTTGATGAAATCGGCGGTTGTATGACAGTTTCTAAGCCCAAAAAAGTGTCTCCCTGCGGGCAGGAAAATGTAGCTTCTCCTGCCTCTATGGAGCTTTTTTCTCGTTCTTTATTTACAGTGTTATAAGCAACATTTTTAACATTTTCATTAATATTCTGTGATCGGAAGTCATTCAATCCTATTTTGACAACATTTAGGCTCATGCTTTCATTATTTTTTTTCTCTATGCAAAAACATGCTTGAAATGCATAGGGAAAGCTAAAAACAATAAATGGTCATACTGAAACTGGCAGTTAAGCCAGAACCAGGATTGCCCTACCCCTTTGTAGGGTGGATTGTACCCTACACACCTACAGAGTTTCAGCCTCCTAGCTTTTTCCCTCTTGGAGAAAAACAACTTTCCAAAGGTATTTTTTCTCTATGCAGAAACATGCTTGAAATGCATAGGGAAAGCTAAAAACAATAAACGGTCATACTGAAACTGGCAGTTAAGCCAGAACCAGGATTGCCCTACCCCTTTGTAGGGTGGATTGTACCCTACACACCTGCAGAGTTTCAGCCTCCTAGCTTTTTCCCTCTTGGAGAAAAACAACTTTCCAAAGGTATTTTTTCTCTATGCAGAAACATGCTTGAAATGCATAGGGAAAGTTAAAACAATAAACGGTCATACTGAAACTGGCAGTTAAGCCAGAACCAGGATTGCCCTACCCCTTTGTAGGGTGGATTGTACCCTACACACCTGCAGAGTTTCAGCCTCCTAGCTTTTTCCCTCTTGGAGAAAAACAACTTTCCATAGGTATTTTTCTCTATGCAGAAACATGCTTGAAATGCATAGCGAAAGCTAAAAACAATAAACGGTCATACTGAAACTGGCAGTTAAGCCAGAACCAGGATTGCCCTACCCCTTTGTAGGGTGGATTGTACCCTACACACCTGCAGAGTTTCAGCCTCCTAGCTTTTTCCCTCTTGGAGAAAAACAACTTTCCATAGGTATTTTTCTCTATGCAGAAACATGCTCAAAATGCATAGGGAAAGCTAAAAACAATAAACGGTCATACTGAAACTGGCAGTTAAGCCAGAACCAGGATTGCCCTACCCCTTTGTAGGGTGGATTGTACCCTACACACCTGCAGAGTTTCAGCCTCCTAGCTTTTTCCCTCTTGGAGAAAAACAACTTTCCATAGGTATTTTTCTCTATGCAGAAACATGCTTGAAATGCATAGGGAAAGCTAAAAACAATAAACGGTCATACTGAAACTGGCAGTTAAGCCAGAACCAGGATTGCCCTACCCCTTTGTAGGGTGGATTGTACCCTACACACCTGCAGAGTTTCAGCCTCCTAGCTTTTTCCCTCTTGGAGAAAAACAACTTTCCATAGGTATTTTTCTCTATGCAGAAACATGCTCAAAATGCATAGGGAAAGCTAAAAACAATAAACGGTCATACTGAAACTGGCAGTTAAGCCAGAACCAGGATTGCCCTACCCCTTTGTAGGGTGGATTGTACCCTACACACCTGCAGAGTTTCAGCCTCCTAGCTTTTTCCCTCTTGGAGAAAAACAACTTTCCATAGGTATTTTTCTCTATGCAGAAACATGCTTGAAATGCATAGGGAAAGCTAAAAACAATAAACGGTCATACTGAAACTGGCAGTTAAGCCAGAACCAGGATTGCCCTACCCCTTTGTAGGGTGGATTGTACCCTACACACCTGCAGAGTTTCAGCCTCCTAGCTTTTTCCCTCTTGGAGAAAAACAACTTTCCATAGGTATTTTTTCTCTATGCAGAAACATGCTTGAAATGCATAGGGAAAGCTAAAACAATAAACGGTCATACTGAAACTGGCAGTTAAGCCAGAACCAGGATTGCCCTACCCCTTTGTAGGGTGGATTGTACCCTACACACCTGCAGAGTTTCAGCCTCCTAGCTTTTTCCCTCTTGGAGAAAAACAACTTTCCATAGGTATTTTTTCTCTATGCAGAAACATGCTTGAAATGCATAGGAAAGCTAAAACAATAAACGGTCATACTGAAACTGGCAGTTAAGCCAGAACCAGGATTGCCCTACCCCTTTGTAGGGTGGATTGTACCCTACACACCTGCAGAGTTTCAGCCTCCTAGCTTTTTCCCTCTTGGAGAAAAACAACTTTCCATAGGTATTTTTTCTCTATGCAGAAACATGCTTGAAATGCATAGGGAAAGCTAAAAACAATAAACGGTCATACTGAAACTGGCAGTTAAGCCAGAACCAGGATTGCCCTACCCCTTTGTAGGGTGGATTGTACCCTACACACCTGCAGAGTTTCAGCCTCCTAGCTTTTTCCCTCTTGGAGAAAAACAACTTTCCATAGGTATTTTTTCTCTATGCAGAAACATGCTTGAAATGCATAGGGAAAGCTAAAAACAATAAACGGTCATACTGAAACTGGCAGTTAAGCCAGAACCAGGATTGCCCTACCCCTTTGTAGGGTGGATTGTACCCTACACACCTGCAGAGTTTCAGCCTCCTAGCTTTTTCCCTCTTGGAGAAAAACAACTTTCCATAGGTATTTTTCTCTATGCAGAAACATGCTTGAAATGCATAGGGAAAGCTAAAAACAATAAACGGTCATACTGAAACTGGCAGTTAAGCCAGAACCAGGATTGCCCTACCCCTTTGTAGGGTGGATTGTACCCTACACACCTGCAGAGTTTCAGCCTCCTAGCTTTTTCCCTCTTGGAGAAAAACAACTTTCCATAGGTATTTTTCACTATGCAGAAACATGCTTGAAATGCATAGGGAAAGCTAAAACAATAAACGGTCATACTGAAACTGGCAGTTAAGCCAGAACCAGGATTGCCCTACCCCTTTGTAGGGTGGATTGTACCCTACACACCTGCAGAGTTTCAGCCTCCTAGCTTTTTCCCTCTTGGAGAAAAACAACTTTCCATAGGTATTTTTCTCTATGCAGAAACATGCTTGAAATGCATAGGGAAAGCTAAAACAATAAACGGTCATACTGAAACTGGCAGTTAAGCCAGAACCAGGATTGCCCTACCCCTTTGTAGGGTGGATTGTACCCTACACACCTGCAGAGTTTCAGCCTCCTAGCTTTTTCCCTCTTGGAGAAAAACAACTTTCCATAGGTATTTTTCTCTATGCAGAAACATGCTCAAAATGCATAGGAAAGCTAAAACAATAAACGGTCATACTGAAACTGGCAGTTAAGCCAGAACCAGGATTGCCCTACCCCTTTGTAGGGTGGATTGTACCCTACACACCTGCAGAGTTTCAGCCTCCTAGCTTTTTCCCTCTTGGAGAAAAACAACTTTCCATAGGTATTTTTCTCTATGCAGAAACATGCTTGAAATGCATAGGGAAAGTTAAAACAATAAACGGTCATACTGAAACTGGCAGTTAAGCCAGAACCAGGATTGCCCTACCCCTTTGTAGGGTGGATTGTACCCTACACACCTGCAGAGTTTCAGCCTCCTAGCTTTTTCCCTCTTGGAGAAAAACAACTTTCCATAGGTATTTTTCTCTATGCTAAAACATGCTTGAAATGCATAGGAAAGCTAAAACAATAAACGGTCATACTGAAACTGGCAGTTAAGCCAGAACCAGGATTGCCCTACCCCTTTGTAGGGTGGATTGTACCCTACACACCTGCAGAGTTTCAGCCTCCTAGCTTTTTCCCTCTTGGAGAAAAACAACTTTCCATAGGTATTTTTCTCTATGCAGAAACATGCTTGAAATGCATAGGGAAAGCTACAAACAATAAACGGTCATACTGAAACTGGCAGTTAAGCCAGAACCAGGATTGCCCTACCCCTTTGTAGGGTGGATTGTACCCTACACACCTGCAGAGTTTCAGCCTCCTAGCTTTTTCCCTCTTGGAGAAAAACAACTTTCCATAGGTATATTTCTCTATGCAGAAACATGCTTGAAATGCATAGGGAAGCTAAAACAATAAACGGTCATACTGAAACTGGCAGTTAAGCCAGAACCAGGATTGCCCTACCCCTTTGTAGGGTGGATTGTACCCTACACACCTGCAGAGTTTCAGCCTCCTAGCTTTTTCCCTCTTGGAGAAAAACAACTTTCCATAGGTATTTTTCTCTATGCAGAAACATGCTCAAAATGCATAGGGAAAGCTAAAAACAATAAACGGTCATACTGAAACTGGCAGTTAAGCCAGAACCAGGATTGCCCTACCCCTTTGTAGGGTGGATTGTACCCTACACACCTGCAGAGTTTCAGCCTCCTAGCTTTTTCCCTCTTGGAGAAAAACAACTTTCCATAGGTATTTTTCTCTATGCAGAAACATGCTTGAAATGCATAGGGAAAGCTAAAAACAATAAACGGTCATACTGAAACTGGCAGTGAAGCCAGAACCAGGATTGCCCTACCCCTTTGTAGGGGGGATTGTACCCTACACACCTGCAGAGTTTCAGCCTCTTAGCTTTTTCCCTCTTGGAGAAAAACAACTTTCCATAGGTATTTTTTCTCTATGCAAAAACATGCTTGAAATGCATAGGGAAAGCTAAAAACAATAAACGGTCATACTGAAACTGGCAGTTAAGCCAGAACCAGGATTGCCCTACCCCTTTGTAGGGGGGATTGTACCCTACACACCTGCACAGTTTCAGCCTCCTAGCTTTTTCCCTCTTGGAGAAAAACAGCTTTCCATAGGTATTTTTTCTCTATGCAGAAACATGCTTGAAATGCATAGGGAAAGCTAAAAACAATAAACGGTCATACTGAAACTGGCAGTTAAGCCAGAACCAGGATTGCCCTACCCCTTTGTAGGGTGGATTGTACCCTACACACCTGCAGAGTTTCAGCCTCCTAGCTTTTTCCTCTTGGAGAAAAACAACTTTCCATAGGTATTTTTTCTCTATGCAGAAACATGCTTGAAATGCATAGGGAAAGCTAAAAACAATAAACGGTCATACTGAAACTGGCAGTTAAGCCAGAACCAGGATTGCCCTACCCCTTTGTAGGGTGGATTGTACCCTACACACCTGCAGAGTTTCAGCCTCCTAGCTTTTTCCCTCTTGGAGAAAAACAACTTTCCATAGGTATTTTTTCTCTATGCAGAAACATGCTTGAAATGCATAGGGAAAGCTAAAAACAATAAACGGTCATACTGAAACTGGCAGTTAAGCCAGAACCAGGATTGCCCTACCCCTTTGTAGGGTGGATTGTACCCTACACACCTGCAGAGTTTCAGCCTCCTAGCTTTTTCCCTCTTGGAGAAAAACAACTTTCCATAGGTATTTTTCTCTATGCAGAAACATGCTTGAAATGCATAGGGAAAGCTAAAACAATAAACGGTCATACTGAAACTGGCAGTTAAGCCAGAACCAGGATTGCCCTACCCCTTTGTAGGGTGGATTGTACCCTACACACCTGCAGAGTTTCAGCCTCCTAGCTTTTTCCCTCTTGGAGAAAAACAACTTTCCATAGGTATTTTTCTCTATGCAGAAACATGCTTGAAATGCATAGGAAAGCTAAAACAATAAACGGTCATACTGAAACTGGCAGTTAAGCCAGAACCAGGATTGCCCTACCCCTTTGTAGGGTGGATTGTACCCTACACACCTGCAGAGTTTCAGCCTCCTAGCTTTTTCCCTCTTGGAGAAAAACAACTTTCCATAGGTATTTTTCTCTATGCAGAAACATGCTTGAAATGCATAGGGAAAGCTAAAACAATAAACGGTCATACTGAAACTGGCAGTTAAGCCAGAACCAGGATTGCCCTACCCCTTTGTAGGGTGGATTGTACCCTACACACCTGCAGAGTTTCAGCCTCCTAGCTTTTTCCCTCTTGGAGAAAAACAACTTTCCATAGGTATTTTTCTCTATGCAGAAACATGCTTGAAATGCATAGGAAAGCTGAAACAATAAACGGTCATACTGAAACTGGCAGTTAAGCCAGAACCAGGATTGCCCTACCCCTTTGTAGGGTGGATTGTACCCTACACACCTGCAGAGTTTCAGCCTCCTAGCTTTTTCCTCTTGGAGAAAAACAACTTTCCATAGGTATTTTTCTCTATGCAGAAACATGCTTGAAATGCATAGGGAAAGCTAAAAACAATAAACGGTCATACTGAAACTGGCAGTTAAGCCAGAACCAGGATTGCCCTACCCCTTTGTAGGGTGGATTGTACCCTACACACCTGCAGAGTTTCAGCCTCCTAGCTTTTTCCCTCTTGGAGAAAAACAACTTTCCATAGGTATTTTTCTCTATGCAGAAACATGCTTGAAATGCATAGGGAAAGCTAAAAACAATAAACGGTCATACTGAAACTGGCAGTTAAGCCAGAACCAGGATTGCCCTACCCCTTTGTAGGGTGGATTGTACCCTACACACCTGCAGAGTTTCAGCCTCCTAGCTTTTTCCCTCTTGGAGAAAAACAACTTTCCATAGGTATTTTTCACTATGCAGAAACATGCTTGGAATGCATAGGGAAAGCTAAAAACAATAAACGGTCATACTGAAACTGGCAGTTGACCCCCCCCCCCCCCCTTTTTTTTTTTTTACACACACACACACACAGTTTTTCCCCCCTTTTTTTTTTTTTTGAAAAAAAAAAAAAACTTTCATTTTTTTTTTTTTTATGCAAAAACATGCTGAAAATGCATAAGAAAAGCTAAAAACAATAAACGGTCATACTGTTAAGCCAGAACCAGGATTGCCCTACCCCTTTGTAGGGTGGATTGTACCCTACACACCTGCAGAGTTTCAGCCTCCTAGCTTTTTCCTCTTGGAGAAAAACAACTTTCCATAGGTATTTTTCTCTATGCAGAAACATGCTTGAAATGCATAGGGAAAGCTAAAAACAATAAACGGTCATACTGAAACTGGCAGTTAAGCCAGAACCAGGATTGCCCTACCCCTTTGTAGGGTGGATTGTACCCTACACACCTGCAGAGTTTCAGCCTCCTAGCTTTTTCCCTCTTGGAGAAAAACAACTTTCCATAGGTATTTTTCTCTATGCAGAAACATGCGTGAAATGCATAGGGAAAGCTAAAACAATAAACGGTCATACTGAAACTGGCAGTTAAGCCAGAACCAGGATTGCCCTACCCCTTTGTAGGGTGGATTGTACCCTACACACCTGCAGAGTTTCAGCCTCCTAGCTTTTTCCCTCTTGGAGAAAAACAACTTTCCATAGGTATTTTTCTCTATGCAGAAACATGCTTGAAATGCATAGGGAAAGCTAAAACAATAAACGGTCATACTGAAACTGGCAGTTAAGCCAGAACCAGGATTGCCCTACCCCTTTGTAGGGTGGATTGTACCCTACACACCTGCAGAGTTTCAGCCTCCTAGCTTTTTCCTCTTGGAGAAAAACAACTTTCCACAGGTATTTTTCTCTATGCAGAAACATGCTTGAAATGCATAGGAAAAGCTAAAAACAATAAACGGTCATACTGAAACTGGCAGTTAAGCCAGAACCAGGATTGCCCTACCCCTTTGTAGGGTGGATTGTACCCTACACACCTGCAGAGTTTCAGCCTCCTAGCTTTTTCCCTCTTGGAGAAAAACAACTTTCCATAGGTATTTTTCTCTATGCAGAAACATGCTTGAAATGCATAGGGAAAGCTAAAACAATAAACGGTCATACTGAAACTGGCAGTTAAGCCAGAACCAGGATTGCCCTACCCCTTTGTAGGGTGGATTGTACCCTACACACCTGCAGAGTTTCAGCCTCCTAGCTTTTTCCCTCTTGGAGAAAAACAACTTTCCATAGGTATTTTTCTCTATGCAGAAACATGCTTGAAATGCATAGGGAAAGCTAAAAACAATAAACGGTCATACTGAAACTGGCAGTTAAGCCAGAACCAGGATTGCCCTACCCCTTTGTAGGGTGGATTGTACCCTACACACCTGCAGAGTTTCAGCCTCCTAGCTTTTTCCCTCTTGGAGAAAAACAACTTTCCATAGGTATTTTTTCTCTATGCAGAAACATGCTTGAAATGCATAGGAAAGCTAAAAACAATAAACGGTTATACTGAAACTGGCAGTTAAGCCAGAACCAGGATTGCCCTACCCCTTTGTAGGGTGGATTGTACCCTACACACCTGCAGAGTTTCAGCCTCCTAGCTTTTTCCCTCTTGGAGAAAAACAACTTTCCATAGGTATTTTTCTCTATGCAGAAACATGCTTGAAATGCATAGGTTAAGCTTAAAACAATAAACGGTCATACTGAAACTGGCAGTTAAGCCAGAACCAGGATTGCCCTACCCCTTTGTAGGGTGGATTGTACCCTACACACCTGTAGAGTTTCAGCCTCCTAGCTTTTTCCCTCTTGGAGAAAAACAACTTTCCATAGGTATTTTTCTCTATGCAGAAACATGCTTGAAATGCATAGGGAAAGCTTAAAACAATAAACGGTCATACTGAAACTGGCAGTTAAGCCAGAACCAGGATTGCCCTACCCCTTTGTAGGGTGGATTGTACCCTACACACCCGCAGAGTTTCAGCCTCCTAGCTGTTTCCCTCTTGGAGAAAAACAACTTTCCATAGGTATATTTCTCTATGCAGAAACATGCTTGAAATGCATAGGAAAGCTAAAAACAATAAACGGTCATACTGAAACTGGCAGTTAAGCCAGAACTAGGATTGCCCTACCCCTTTGTAGGGTGGATTGTACCCTACACCCCTGCAGAGTTTCAGCCTCCTAGCTGTTTCCCTCTTGGAGAAAAACAACTTTCCATAGGTATTTTTTCTATGCAGAAACATGCTTGAAATGCATAGCGAAAGCTAAAAACAATAAACGGTCATACTGAAACTGGCAGTTAAGCCAGAACCAGGATTGCCCTACCCCTTTGTAGGGTGGATTGTACCCTACACACCTGCAGAGTTTCCACCTCCTAGCTTTTTCCCTCTTGGAGAAAAACAACTTTCCATAGGTATTTTTCTCTATGCAAAAACAGGGTTGAAATGCATAGGGAAAGCTAAAAACAATAAACGGTCATACTGAAACTGGCAGTTAAGCCAGAACTAGGATTGCCCTACCCCTTTGTAGGGTGGATTGTACCCTACACACCTGCAGAGTTTCAGCTCCTAGCTTTTTCCCTCTTGGAGAAAAACAACTTTCCATAGGTATTTGTTCTCTATGCAGAAACATGCTTGAAAATGCATAGGAAAGCTAAAAACAATAAACGGTCATACTGAAACTGGCAGTTAAGCCAGAACCAAGATTGCCCTACCCCTTTGTAGGGTGGATTGTACCCTACACACCTGCAGAGTTTCAGGCTCCTAGCTTTTTCCCTCTTGGAGAAAAACAACTTTCCATAGGTATTTGTTCTCTATGCAGAAACATGCTTGAAAATGCATAGGGAAAGCTAAAAACAATAAACGGTCATTTGGAAACTGGCGGTTAAGCCAGAACCGAGATTGCCCTACCCCTTTGTAGGGTGGGTTGTACCCTACACACCTGCAGAGTTTCAGCCTCCTAGCTTTTTCCCTCTTGGAGAAAATCATCTTTCCATAGGTGTTTTTTCTCTATGCAGAAACATGCTCAAAATGCATAGGGAAAGCTGAAAACAATAAACGGTCATACTGAGACTGGCGGTTAAGCCAGAACCAGGATTGCCCTACCCCTTTGTAGGGTGGATTGTACCCTACACACCTGCAGAGTTTCCAGCCTCCTAGGTTTTTCCCTCTTGGAGAAAAACAACTTTCCATAGGTATTTTTCTCTATGCAGAAACATGCTTGAAATGCATAGTGAAAGCTAAAACAATAAACGGTCATACTGAAACTGGCGGTTAAGCCAGAACCGAGATTGCCCTACCCCTTTGTAGGGTGGATTGTACCCTACACCTGCAGGGTTTCGGCCTCCTAGCTGTTTCCCTCTTGGAGGTAAAACAACTTTCCATAGGTATTTTTCTCTATGCAGAAACATGTTTGAAATGGATAGGGAAAGCTAAAAACAAAGGGTCATACTGAAACTGGCAAGTTTGCAAGCCGAAAATAGTGTCTCCCTGTGGGCAGGAAAAAGCAGCTTCTCCTGCCTCTATGGTTATTTTTTCAGGTTCTGCATTTTTATTGTTAAATATCACATTTTGTATTTTTGCATGCATATTGTGTGATCTGACACCTTCTAAACCCCTATTTTGTAGTTCTTTTAGCATATTTTCATTTTTTGCACCAAAAAACAATTTTGTTCAACACTACATGCATTGGATGTCTGCCGCGGTTGTATGACAGTTTGCAAGCCAGAAATAGTGCCTCCCGGTGGGCAGGGAAATGCAGCTTCTCCCGCCTCTATGGATCTCGTTTCTGGTTCTATATTATCACTGTTAAATATCACATTTTGTATTCTTGCATACATATGAGATCTGACACTCTCTAATCTTGTTTTTTGTGAATCTTTAGGCATATTCTCAGTATTTGCACTTAAAAACCACTTTGTTTAATATTACATACATTTGATGAAATCGGCGGTTGTATGACAGTTTCTAAGCCCAAAATAGTGTCTCCCTGCGGGCAGGAAATGTAGCTTCTCCTGCCTCATGGAGCTTTTTTCTCGTTCTTTATTTACAGTGTTATAAGCAACATTTTTAACATTTTCATTAATTCATCATCATTTTTTTTTTTTTTTTTTTTTTTTTTTTTTTTTTTTTTTTTTTTTTTTAAAAAAAAAAAAAAAATGCTGCTGCAAAAAAAAAAAAAACAAAAGGGTCATATGAATTTTGCAGCAGCAGCCCCCCCCCCCAGGCCCCCCCCCCCTTTTTTTTTTTTTTTTACACATATATATTCTGTGAGAAGTCATCATCATTTTTTTTTTTGACACAAAAAGCTCATTTTTTTTTTTTTTTTTCTCGATGCAGAAACATGCTTGAAATGCATAGGGAAAGCTAAAAACAATAAACGGTCATACTGAAACTGGCAGTTAAGCCAGAACCAGGATTGCCCTACCCCTTTGTAGGGTGGATTGTACCCTACACACCTGCAGAGTTTCAGCCTCCTAGCTTTTTCCTCTTGGAGAAAAACAACTTTCCATAGGTATTTTTTCTCTATGCAGAAACATGCTTGAAATGCATAGGGAAAGCTAAAACAATAAACGGTCATACTGAAACTGGCAGTTAAGCCAGAACCAGGATTGCCCTACCCCTTTGTAGGGTGGATTGTACCCTACACACCTGCAGAGTCAGCCTCCTAGCTTTTTCCCTCTTGGAGAAAAACAACTTTCCATAGGTATTTTTTCTCTATGCAAAAACATGCTTGAAATGCATAGGGAAAGCTAAAAACAATAAACGTTCATACTGAAACTGGCAGTTAAGCCAGAACCGAGATTGCCCTACCCCTTTGTAGGGTGGATTGTACCCTACACACCTGCAGAGTTTCAGCCTCCTAGCTTTTTCCCTCTTGGAGAAAAACAGCTTTCAATAGGTATTTTTTCTCTATGCAGAAACATGCTTGAAATGCATAGGGAAAGCTAAAAACAATAAACGGTCATACTGAAACTGGCAGTTAAGCCAGAACCGAGATTGCCCTACCCCTTTGTAGGGGGGGTTGTACCCTACACACCTGCAGAGTTTCAGCCTCCTAGCTTTTTCCCTCTTGGAGAAAAACAGCTTTCCATAGGTATTTTTTCTCTATGCAGAAACATGCTTGAAATGCATAGGGAAAGCTAAAAACAATAAACGGTCATACTGAAACTGGCAGTTAAGCCAGAACCAGGATTGCCCTACCCCTTTGTAGGGGGGATTGTACCCTACACACCTGCAGAGTTTCCGGCTCCTAGCTTTTTCCCTCTTGGAGAAAAACAACTTTCCATAGGTATTTTTCTCTATGCAGAAACATGAAAATGCATAGGGAAAGCTAAAAACAATAAACGGTCATACTGAAACTGGCAGTTAAGCCAGAACCAGGATTGCCCTACCCCTTTGTAGGGTGGATTGTACCCTACACACCTGCAGAGTTTCCACCTCCTAGCTTTTTCCCTCTTGGAGAAAAACAGCTTTCAATAGGTATTTTTTCTCTATGCAGAAACATGCTTGAAATGCATAGGGAAGCTAAAAACAATAAACGGTCATACTGAAACTGGCAGTTAAGCCAGAACTAGGATTGCCCTACCCCTTTGTAGGGTGGATTGTACCCTACACCCCTGCAGAGTTTCCAGCTCCTAGCTGTTTCCCTCTTGGAGAAAAACAACTTTCCATAGGTATTTTTCTCTATGCAGAAACATGCTTGAAATGCATAGGGAAAGCTAAAAACAATAAACGGTCATACTGAAACTGGCAGTTAAGCCAGAACTAGGATTGCCCTACCCCTTTGTAGGGTGGATTGTACCCTACACCCCTGCAGAGTTTCAGCCTCCTAGCTTTTTCCCTCTTGGAGAAAAACAACTTTCCATAGGTATTTTTCTCTATGCAGAAACATGCTTGAAATGCATAGGGAAAGCTGAAAACAATAAACGGTCATACTGAAACTGGCAGTTAAGCCAGAACTAGGATTGCCCTACCCCTTTGTAGGGTGGATTGTACCCTACACACCTGCAGAGTTTCCAGCTCCTAGCTTTTTCCCTCTTGGAGAAAAACAACTTTCCATAGGTATTTTTTCTCTATGCAGAAACATGCTTGAAATGCATAGGGAAAGCTAAAAACAATAAACGGTCATACTGAAACTGGCAGTTAAGCCAGAACTAGGATTGCCCTACCCCTTTGTAGGGTGGATTGTACCCTACACACCTGCAGAGTTTCAGCCTCCTAGCTTTTTCCCTCTT
>NC_056739.1:1802924862-1802927362 GCF_019279795.1 Protopterus annectens | reverse complement strand
CCATAGGTATTTTTCTCTATGCAGAAACATGCTTGAAATGCATAGGAAAGCTAAAAACAATAAACGGTCATACTGAAACTGGCAGTTAAGCCAGAACCAGGATTGCCCTACCCCTTTGTAGGGGGGATTGTACCCTACACACCTGCAGAGTTTCAGCCTCCTAGCTTTTTCCCTCTTGGAGAAAAACAACTTTCCATAGGTATTTTTTCTCTATGCAGAAACATGCTTGAAATGCATAGGAAAGCTAAAAACAATAAACGGTCATACTGAAACTGGCAGTTAAGCCAGAACCAGGATTGCCCTACCCCTTTGTAGGGTGGATTGTACCCTACACACCTGCAGAGTTTCAGCCTCCTAGCTTTTTCCCTCTTGGAGAAAAACAACTTTCCATAGGTATTTTTCCCTATGCAGAAACATGCTTGAAATGCATAAAGAAAGCTAAAACAATAAACGGTCATACTGAAACTGGCAGTTAAGCCAGAACCAGGATTGCCCTACCCCTTTGTAGGGTGGATTGTACCCTACACACCTGCAGAGTTTCAGCCTCCTAGCTTTTTCCCTCTTGGAGAAAAACAACTTTCCATAGGTATGTTTTCTCTATGCAGAAACATGCTTGAAATGCATAGGGAAAGCTAAAAACAATAAACGGTCATACTGAAACTGGCAGTTAAGCCAGAACCAGGATTGCCCTACCCCTTTGTAGGGTGGATTGTACCCTACACACCTGCAGAGTTTCAGCCTCCTAGCTTTTTCCCTCTTGGAGAAAAACAACTTTCCATAGGTATTTTTCCCTATGCTGAAACATGCTTGAAATGCATAGGGAAAGCTAAAAAAATAAACGGTCATACTGAAACTGGCAGTTAAGCCAGAACCAGGATTGCCCTACCCCTTTGTAGGGTGGATTGTACCCTACACACCTGCAGAGTTTCAGCCTCCTAGCTTTTTCCCTCTTGGAGAAAAACAACTTTCCATAGGTATTTTTCTCTATGCAGAAACATGCTTGAAATGCATAGGGAAAGCTAAAAACAATAAACGGTCATACTGAAACTGGCAGTTAAGCCAGAACCAGGATTGCCCTACCCCTTTGTAGGGTGGATTGTACCCTACACACCTGCAGAGTTTCAGCCTCCTAGCTTTTTCCCTCTTGGAGAAAAACAACTTTCCATAGGTATTTTTTCTCTATGCAGAAACATGCTTGAAATGCATAGGGAAAGCTAAAACAATAAACGGTCATACTGAAACTGGCAGTTAAGCCAGAACCAGGATTGCCCTACCCCTTTGTAGGGTGGATTGTACCCTACACACCTGCAGAGTTTCAGCCTCCTAGCTTTTTCCCTCTTGGAGAAAAACAACTTTCCATAGGTATTTTTCTCTATGCAGAAACATGCTTGAAATGCAAAAAGAAAGCTAAAAACAATAAACGGTCATACTGAAACTGGCAGTTAAGCCAGAACCAGGATTGCCCTACCCCTTTGTAGGGTGGATTGTACCCTACACACCTGCAGAGTTTCAGCCTCCTAGCTTTTTCCCTCTTGGAGAAAAACAACTTTCCATAGGTATTTTTTCTCTATGCAGAAACATGCTTGAAATGCATAGGGAAAGCTAAAAACAATAAACGGTCATACTGAAACTGGCAGTTAAGCCAGAACCAGGATTGCCCTACCCCTTTGTAGGGTGGATTGTACCCTACACACCTGCAGAGTTTCAGCCTCCTAGCTTTTTCCCTCTTGGAGAAAAACAACTTTCCATAGGTATTTTTTCTCTATGCAGAAACATGCTTGAAATGCATAGGGAGTTAAATCCACGTTTATTAATATATTCAATAAAAGGAACATTACAGTACAGGTAAATAAAACATTACATGAGTTACATATATTGGCACCACTGTGCCCTTATTTAGGTTACATTAAGAATATGAAAAAGAAAAGGAAAAAGAGAATAGCTACATGTAAAACAATTTATCTAACTATGAATTGTACATATCCATGTTGCGTTAACCAAAATTTTAACTTTTTAAGCATAACTGAAATGGGATACATTTGAGAAGACCTATTCTCATAACATCTGGCTGTCCAGAGAAGATAAAGACATGAAACTAATAAAAAATCTAACGTCTGAACATTTTCATTCCAATAAAGTCCATAATCTCCATATAAGATCTTGCTCATGGAAAGCGGAAACAAAGTCTGAACCCTAAAAAATCGCCTTACCTGTGCCCAGAAGGTGACTGCTCTTGGGCAATGCAAAAATACATGTGCAGAGTCTTCAGGAGCAGAACAACCCAAGCGGCGACAAATCCTATCCTCTACTTGCCTAAAGGGCAGGGATGCTCTTACCGGCAATTTATTTAACGAAGCCCTCCATAACAAATCACTCCACTGTGGAATATCTTTATATCTAACACGTCTTCGACGAAGACCATGCAATTGCATTGAAGTATACCCTGAGAAACCATCTACCCAAACAAAATTATTCATTGTTACTGAATACCAAACCGTTC
>NC_056739.1:1802905252-1802924362 GCF_019279795.1 Protopterus annectens | reverse complement strand
GGCAACTTTGGTTTCAGTATGACCGTTTATTGTGTTCAGCTTTACCTATGCATTTCAAGCATGTTTCTGCATAGGGAAAAATACCTATGGAAAGTTGTTTTTCTCCAAGAGGGAAAAAGCTAGGAGGCTGAAACTCTGCAGGTGTGTAGGGTACAATCCACCCTACAAAGGGGTAGGGCAATCCTGGTTCTGGCTTAACTGCCAGTTTCAGTATGACCGTTTATTGTTTTTAGCTTTCCCTATGCATTTCAAGCATGTTTTTGCATAGAGAAAAAACACCTATGGAAAGTTGTTTTTCTCCAAGAGGGAAAAAGCTAGGAGTCTGAAACTCTGCAGGTGTGTAGGGTACAATCCACCCTACAAAGGGGTAGGGCAATCCTGGTTCTGGCTTAACTGTAATTTTCAGTATGACCGTTTATTGTTTTTAGCTTTCCCTATGCATTTTGAGCATGTTTCTGCATAGAGAAAAAAATACGTGTGGAAAGTTGTTTTTCTCCAAGAGGGAAACAGCTAGGAGGCTGAAACTCTGCAGGTGTGTAGGGTACAATCCACCCTACAAAGGGGTAGGGCAATCCTGGTTCTGGCTTAACTGCCAGTTTCAGTATGACCGTTTATTGTTTTTAGCTTTCTTTTTGCATTTCAAGCATGTTTCTGCATAGAGAAAAAATACTTATTGAAAGTTCTTTTTCTCCAAGAGGGAAAAAGCTAGGAGGCTGAAACTCTGCAGGTGTGTAGGGTACAATCCCCCATACAAAGGGGTGGGGCAATCCTGGTTCTGGCTTAACTGCCAGTTTCAGTATGACCGTTTATTGTTTTTAGCTTTCCCTATGCATTTCAAGCATGTTTCTGCATAGAGAAAAATACCTGTGGAAAGTTGTTTTTCTCCAAGAGGGAAAAAGCTAGGAGGCTGAAACTCTGCAGGTGTGTAGGGTACAATCCACCCTACAAAGGGGTAGGGCAATCCTGGTTCTGGCTTAACTGCCAGTTTCAGTATGACCGTTTATTGTTTTTAGCTTTCCCTATGCATTTCAAGCATGTTTCTGCATAGAGAAAAAGTACCTATTGAAAGTTGTTTTTCTCCAAGAGGGAAAAAGCTAGGAGGCTGAAACTCTGCAGGTTTGTAGGGTACAATCCCCCCTACAAAGGGGTAGGGCAATCCTGGTTCTGGCTTAACTGCCAGTTTCAGTATGACCGTTTATTGTTTTAGCTTTCCCTATGCATTTCAAGCATGTTTTTGCATAGAGAAAAAATACCTATGGAAAGTTGTTTTTCTCCAAGAGGGAAAAAGCTAAGAGGCTGAAACTCTGCAGGTGTGTAGGGTACAATCCACCCTACAAAGGGGTAGGGCAATCCTGGTTCTGGCTTAACTGCCAGTTTCAGTATGACCGTTTATTGTTTTTAGCTTTCCCTATGCATTTCAAGCATGTTTCTGCATAGAGAAAAAATACCTGTGGAAAGTTGTTTTTCTCCAAGAGGGAAAAAGCTAGGAGGCTGAAACTCTGCAGGTGTGTAGGGTACAATCCACCCTACAAAGGGGTAGGGCAATCCTGGGTCTGGCTCAACTGCCAATCTCAGTATGACCATTTATTGTTTTTAGCTTTCCCTATGCATTTCAAGCATGTTTTTGCATAGAGAAAAAAAATAATGAAAGCTTGAGCCTAAATGTTGTCAAAATAGGATTGAATGACTTCCGATCACAAAATATTAATGAAAATGTTAAAAATTTTGCTTATAACACTGTAAATAAAGAACGAGAAAAAAGCCCCATAGAGGCAGGAGAAGCTACATTTTCCTGCCCGCAGGGAGACACTATTTTGGTCTTAGAAACTGTCATACAACCGCTGATTTCATCAAATGTATGTAATGTTAAACAAAGTGGTTTTTTAAGTGCAAATACTGAGAATATGCCTAAAGATTCACAAAAAACAAGATTAGAGAGTGTCAGATCTCATAATATGTAAGCAATAATACAAAATGTGATATTTAACAGTGATAATATAGAAACAGAAACGAGATCCATAGAGGCGGGAGAAGCCGCATTTCCCTGCCACCGGTAGGCACTATTTCTGGCTTGCAAACTGTCATACAACCGCGGCAGACATCCAATGCATGTAGTGTTGAACAAAATGTTTTGTTTGGTGCAAAAAATGAAAATATGCTAACAGAACGACAAAATAGAGGTTTAGAAGGTGTCAGATCACACAATATGCATGCAAAAATACAAAATGTGATGTTTAACAATAAAAATGCAGAACTTGAAAAAAGAACCATAGAGGCAGGAGAAGCTGCTTTTCCTGACCACAGGGAGACACTATTTTCGGCTTGCAAACTTGCCAGTTTCAGTATGACCGTTTATTGTTTTTAGCTTTCCTATCCATTTCAAGCATGTTTCTGCATAGAGAAAAAATTCAACTGGAAACTTTTTTTTCTCCAAGAGGGAAAAAGGTAGGAGGCTGAAACTCTGCAGGTGTGTAGGGTACAATCCCTCCTACAAAGGGGTAGGGCAATCCTGGTTCTGGCTTAACTGCCAGTTTCAGTATGACCGTTTATTGTTTTTAGCTTTCACTATGCATTTCAAGCATGTTTCTGCATAGAGAAAAAATACCTGTGGAAAGTTGTTTTTCTCCAAGAGGGAAAAAGCTAGGAGGCTGAAACTCTGCAGGTGTGTAGGGTACAATCCACCCTACAAAGGGGTAGGGCAATCCTGGGTCTGGCTCAACTGCCAGTTTCAGTATGACCATTTATTGTTTTTAGCTTTCCCTATGCATTTCAAGCATGTTTTTGCATAGAGAAAAAATACCTATGGAAAGTTGTTTTTCTCCAAGAGGGAAAAAGCTAGGAGGCTGAAACTCTGCAGGTGTGTAGGGTACAATCCACCCTACAAAGGGGTAGGGCAATCCTGGTTCTGGCTTAACTGCCAGTTTCAGTATGACCGTTTATTGTTTTTAGCTTTCCCTATGCATTTTGAGCATGTTTCTGCATAGAGAAAAAATACGTGTGGAAAGTTGTTTTTCTCCAAGAGGGAAAAGCTAGGAGGCTGAAACTCTGCAGGTGTGTAGGGTACAATCCACCCTACAAAGGGGTAGGGCAATCCTGGTTCTGGCTTAACTGCCAGTTTCAGTATGACCGTTTATTGTTTTAGCTTTCTTTCTGCATTTCAAGCATGTTTCTGCATAGAGAAAAAATACCTATTGAAAGTTGCACACAACAACAAAAAGAAGTACAGCACTCAATCGAAGCAAGGGAGAAGCGTGTCTAAATAAAACACAAAGATGTTCAATCACCATACGCACGCTCTCCCTTAACGTACGCTAAAGACACTCCTGTTATACTCCTATGGTTCTAAAATGGAAAGTTCTTCTTTGCCCAAATGTTCCAAGTCTCTGCTGAGATGTAATAGGATGAAAAATATAGTCCAAAAGAACCAAATCTTGAATAAAAACACAGTTTTATTTCCTAGGACGACAAATAGTGAGCGCTTTCGCCAAAAGGCTTCTTCAGACTTATAAAATAGCACTCTTATGCTTCAATTTAAATATAATTACCTCTAAGGTTATTGGTTAAAAACTTAATGACGTTCAGACATTGCATGCTTGTGCAAAACAATCAGCATACTTATGTAAACAAACACTTAAACACAGTTTAAAAACAGTCCTAAAAACATTTCAAAAAACAACAAACAACATTCATGTATAAATACATACATTTAAACACTTATACCATTATACTGACACTGCCATAAAAAATGTAAGAAAAACATTTGCTAAAAAATCTATGGGGGTAACATAATCAAATATAGTGATAATATTGTTACTTAGGTCTAAAACTTTCCTATTCTTGAGAATAGACTTAATTTGGACCTTGTCATTCAGTCCTGGTTGTGTATCTGCTCTTAATCTGATGATCCATCTCACTTCACATTCTATCGACAAATTAATGACATCCCCACCTCTAAAGCTGTTGTATATTTTCTGTAAAACGTGGAATCTAAAAGTATGTTGTGCTCCTAGTGCCTGGTGATGTCTGGCTAGAGCATTGGCATCAGAGCCTATTCTTATATTATAATTATGTTCTCTAATACGATCTTTCAAGGCTCGGTTAGTCTTGCCCACATAAAATGATGTGCATGAAACACATCTTGCTATATAAACCACGTTAATACTATTACAATCAGTCTCAGTATTGAAATAATACCTTTGATTTGTAACTGGGTGGACAAAAACAGTTTCTTCACTAATATACCCACAATGGTTACATGCACCACATGGCAAAGTATTCCTAGTTAAATTATCTGATTTCTCTTTCATCTTCACCTTCTTAGGAGCACATAATAACCTTTTCAGATTAGGTCTATTCTTAAATGCAAAACTAGGTTTTGGACCTACTAATTCCTAACTTCTTGATCAGAGGTTAAGATGTCCCAATGTTTGTCATATAGTTCCTTTAACATTTTTGTATCCCTTGTATAATTCAAAATAGGTCTTACTATTCCTTTAGAAGAATGTATAGTACCTTCATTATTTCTATCAGCCTCTAAAAAATATGGTTTAGCTGTAGTGGTACGTAACATATCAACCTCTGATATCACCTTTTCAATCAGACCTATATCATACCCCCTTTCAATACATTTCTCTTTTAGCTCTGTTACTTCACTTTTATAATCACCTTCTATCGGATTATATCTGGAGGCTCTCATAAACTGGCTTTTCAAAATATTATGAAAACGTGACCAGGATGCATACTATTTTGATGAAGCAAAGTGTTCCTATGGCATAATTTCCTATGAATGGATGTATTTAATAATCCATTATCTAGCCTAGATATTTCTACATCTAAAAAAGAGATGCTAGTGCATGAAAAATTGAGAGTAAATTTCAAAAAACTGGTGGACTTATTAAGAAAATCAACTAAGATGTGCAGATGTCCAACATCTCCATGCCATAGAAAAAACAAATCATCTACGAACCTGCGATAAAATCTCGCATGACTCTTAAAAAGGTCTGATTTAAACAATACCTCATCCTCCCATGCAGCCATTACCAAGTTGGCGTAGCTATTGGCACACGAAGTGCCCATAGCTACGCCATCTCTGAAGGTAAATTCCTTCACCAAAAATAAAAATGTTGTTATTTAGAATGGTCTCAAGATATAAAGTTATGAGATCAATTTTCGTGGGAGAGAAGTTAGAATGTGTGGATATGTAGTTTCTCACATAACTTATACCTAACTCGTTTGGTATCATGGTAAATAGACTAACCACATCCAAAGTCACAAACCAGAGCTCAGTGTCTCTATTCAAATCCTTGGTGTTTGTATACAAATCTAGCATAAACTGCTTGCTGTCTTTCAAGATAGTACTATTCCTATCTACTAAGGGTCTCAAAGTTGTCTCAGTGTAAATGGAAAGTGGTTCAGTGACCCATCCTTGTCCATACAATGGGTCTCATAGGTGGATTTGTGTCGGATTTGTGTATCTTAGGCAGACCCTGAATCATTGGCAACTTAGGTTCATTGACTTTAAAATACATATATAATTCTTCGGTTATGCTAAAATTCATCACCAAATCATCTAGTGTGTTGTGAACCTCTAACACCTTCTGCTTCACCACTTCCATATCAACCTCGAGATAAAAAGTCTCATCACTTAAAAGACTATGCATTCTATGTTCATAATCAAGTGTGTCCATCAAAACAATGGGACCCCCCTTATCTGCTGGCCTAATGGTTATAGTACTATCATCCTTTAGAGTTCTCAATGCACATCTCTGCTTATAATTTAAATTCTGTCCATGTTTCGTGTGCTTGTATGTTAAAAAATGTTGATATGTTTCATCCTCTAATACTCTACCAAATACCTCCAATGATGGACATAAATGTGGTATATAGGTACTGTTGGTACGAAACCTAATAGGGTTATTATCACTACTGCTTGCCCCAAAGTTCACTTTGAGCTGTAAATTCCTTGTGAATAATTTAGTATTGATGATAGAGTCCACTACATCATCCCTGCCAGTGGGTATGAAGCTTAAACCTCTATTCAACAGTTGTCTTTCTTCTTCATTTAAAATCTTACTAGATAAATTAACTATTAACGTGGAATCCTTTCCCACATTTTTTTCAAAGTGGGACCCTGGTATTCTTCGAACGATCCCTTTCTTTTGTGCCTCCCCCTGCTGGCGGATCTTCTCCCTGCAGGAACCTTGTCCTGTACTATGGGGAAAGGGATGTAGCTATTCTCCTTCTGTAAAACAATGGCATTACTACCTGTCAATACCTTTGGTCTCACTACAGCCTCAGGCATAGTTGTTGTCCCATGGTTAACATTCATAACATCAGGAACAACTTCTATGCCGTCCTGTTGCAGCAGAGTAGAACCCCTATTCACCTCAAGGTCTACATTATTAGCGCTATACTGTGGTAAAACATCCGTAGTTAGTGTTATTAAAGTTTGTTTATTAACGGTATCTGAGGTAGGCCTCAGTTGATTTGTATCTGTGCCTTCCCTTTGGTTATCAACAGTAGCTGGATGTTTCCTGGTGTAAACAGTTTCATTAGACACATTAGGATTACTAAGTACAGTGTTATTAATGTTTTCATTAAATGCCTGTTCTCTGGGCCACATAAACACATTATTATTCTTAAAGTCCCTAACATCTCTAGCTATTTTAACCTTTTTCTGCTCCAGTAAACGTTTTTCTAAAAGCATTATGTCATCCAACACCCTTTCAACTCTATTACGTGTCACAGCATTATCATACTTCTTTCTTAAATTATCAAAACAGTTATTAACACGTTCTTTCAACTGATTTTCTTCGGGTGCGTGATATTCAATAAGCAACCGCATATAACTGTAGCTAAGGTTCATATTTAATTGTTGCCATTTATATAAGAGTTCGGGAAATCTATTTCCCGAAGTGGGCATTTTAAGTATGCGTAGCCCACGCGGTATTATCTTTTTAAATAAACAGGCTTCAAAGTACATTCTCTGTACCTGTAATCTTTTTAGCCTAATGAAACTCACTTCAAAGTCCTGTAAATCATTTAAAAAGTCCATTGAAGTATTTGCCATTCCGTCGTTGTCTCCTGTTTCCGTACTTGGTAAATAATCTATTAAAACATTGTCCTCACCAGTAAGGCAAGCTTGAAAGCGTCGCATACCCTTGCTAGTGTCATCTCTCTCTATGGGTACCGGCACGTACGCTAGTTCCACGTTGGAGTCGTCGATATTAGCCATGCTTCTTAGGTGCTGTACCAAATAGTAAAAAATGCACACAACAACAAAAAGAAGTACAGCACTCAATCGAAGCAAGGGAGAAGCGTGTCTAAATAAAACACAAAGATGTTCAATCACCATACGCACGCTCTCCCTTAACGTACGCTAAAGACACTCCTGTTATACTCCTATGGTTCTAAAATGGAAAGTTCTTCTTTGCCCAAATGTTCCAAGTCTCTGCTGAGATGTAATAGGATGAAAAATATAGTCCAAAAGAACCAAATCTTGAATAAAAACACAGTTTTATTTCCTAGGACGACAAATAGTGAGCGCTTTCGCCAAAAGGCTTCTTCAGACTTATAAAATAGCACTCTTATGCTTCAATTTAAATATAATTACCTCTAAGGTTATTGGTTAAAAACTTAATGACGTTCAGACATTGCATGCTTGTGCAAAACAATCAGCATACTTATGTAAACAAACGCTTAAACGCTGTTTAAAAACAGTCCTAGAAACATTTCAGAAAACAACAAATAACATTCATATAAAAATACATACATTTAAGCACATATACCATTATACTGACACTGCCATAAAAAATGTAAGAAAAACATTTGCTAAAAAATCTATGGGGGTAACATAATCAAATATAGTGATAATATTGTTACTTAGGTCTAAAAACTTTCCTATTCTTGAGAATAGACTTAATTTGGACCTTGTCATTCAGTCCTGGTTGTGTATCTGCTCTTAATCTGATGATCCATCTCACTTCACATTCTAACGTCAAATTAATGACATCCCCACCTCTAAAGCTGTTGTATATTTTCTGTAAAACGTGGAATCTAAAAGTATGTTGTGCTCCTAGTGCCTGGTGATGTCTGGCTAGAGCATTGGCATCAGAGCCTATTCTTATATTATAATTATGTTCTCTAATACGATCTTTCAAGGCTCGGTTAGTCTTGCCCACATAAAATGATGTGCATGAAACACATCTTGCTATATAAACCACGTTAATACTATTACAATCAGTCTCAGTATTGAAATAATACCTTTGATTTGTAACTGGGTGGACAAAAACAGTTTCTTCACTAATATACCCACAATGGTTACATGCACCACATGGCAAAGTATTCCTAGTTAAATTATCTGATTTCTCTTTCATCTTCACCTTCTTAGGAGCACATAATAACCTTTTCAGATTAGGTCTATTCTTAAATGCAAAACTAGGTTTTGGACCTACTAATTCCCTAACTTCTTGATCAGAGGTTAAGATGTCCCAATGTTTGTCATATAGTTCCTTTAACATTTTTGTATCCCTTGTATAATTCAAAATAGGTCTTACTATTCCTTTAGAAGAATGTATAGTACCTTCATTATTTCTATCAGCCTCTAAAAAATATGGTTTAGCTGTAGTGGTACGTAACATATCAACCTCTGATATCACCTTTTCAATCAGACCTATATCATACCCCCTTTCAATAAATTTCTCTTTTAGCTCTGTTACTTCACTTTTATAATCACCTTCTATCGGATTATATCTGGAGGCTCTCATAAACTGGCTTTTCAAAATATTATGAAAAACGTGACCAGGATGCATACTATTTTGATGAAGCAAAGTGTTCCTATGGCATAATTTCCTATGAATGGATGTATTTAATAATCCATTATCTAGCCTAGATATTTCTACATCTAAAAAAGAGATGCTAGTGCATGAAAAATTGAGAAATCTCCTGCAGGGAGAAGATCCGCCAGCAGGGGGAGGCACAAAAGAAAGGGATCGTTCGAAGAATACCAGGGTCCCACTTTGAAAAAAATGTGGGAAAGGATTCCACGTTAATAGTTAATTTATCTAGTAAGATTTTAAATGAAGAAGAAAGACAACTGTTGAATAGAGGTTTAAGCTTCATACCCACTGGCAGGGATGATGTAGTGGACTCTATCATCAATACTAAATTATTCACAAGGAATTTACAGCTCAAAGTGAACTTTGGGGCAAGCAGTAGTGATAATAACCCTATTAGGTTTCGTACCAACAGTACCTATATACCACATTTATGTCCATCATTGGAGGTATTTGGTAGAGTATTAGAGGATGAAACATATCAACATTTTTTAACATACAAGCACACGAAACATGGACAGAATTTAAATTATAAGCAGAGATGTGCATTGAGAACTCTAAAGGATGATAGTACTATAACCATTAGGCCAGCAGATAAGGGGGGTCCCATTGTTTTGATGGACACACTTGATTATGAACATAGAATGCATAGTCTTTTAAGTGATGAGACTTTCTATCTCGAGGTTGATATGGAAGTGGTGAAGCAGAAGGTGTTAGAGGTTCACAACACACTAGATGATTTGGTGATGAATTTTAGCATAACCGAAGAATTATATATGTATTTTAAAGTCAATGACCCTAAGTTGCCAATGATTCAGGGTCTGCCTAAGATACACAAATCCGACACAAATCCACCTATGAGACCCATTGTGGCGGGACAAGGATGGGTCACTGAACCACTTTCCATTTATACTGAGACAACTTTGAGACCCTTAGTAGATAGGAATTGTACTATTTTGAAAGACAGCAAGCAGTTTATGTTAGATTTGTATACCAATACCAAGGATTTGAATAGAGACACTGAGCTCTGGTTTGTGACTTTGGATGTGGTTAGTCTTTTTACCATGATACCAAACGAGCTAGGTATAAGTTATGTGAGAAACTACATATCCACACATTCTAACTTCTCTCCTACGAAAATTGACCTCATAGCTTTATATCTTGAGACCATTTTAAATAACAACATTTTTGTTTTTGGTGAAGGTATTTACCTACAGAGAGATGGCGTAGCTATGGGCACCTCGTGTGCCAATAGCTACGCCAACTTGGTAATGGCTGCATGGGAGGATGAGGTATTGTTTAAATCAGACCTTTTTAAGAGTTATGTGAGATTTTATCGTAGGTTCGTAGATGATTTGTTTTTTCTATGGCATGGAGATGTTGGACATCTGCACATCTTAGTTGATTTTCTTAATAAGTCCACCAGTTTTTTGAAATTTACTCTTAATTTTTCATGTACTAGCATCTCTTTTTTAGATGTAGAAATATCTAGGCTAGATAATGGATTATTAAATACATCCATTCATAGGAAATTATGCCATAGGAACACTTTGCTTCATCAAAATAGTATGCATCCTGGTCACGTTTTTCATAATATTTTGAAAAGCCAGTTTATGCGAGCCTCCAGATATAATCCGATAGAAGGTGATTATAAAAGTGAAGTAACAGAGTTAAAAGAGAAATTTATAGAAAGGGGGTATGACATAGGTCTGATTGAAAAGGTGATATCAGAGGTTGATATGCTACGCACCACCACAGCTAAACCTTATTTTCTAGAGGCCGATAGGAATAATGAAGGGACTACACATCCTTCTAAAGGAATAGTAAGACCAATTTTGAATTATACAAGGGACACAAAAATGTTGAAGGAACTATATGACAAACATTGGGACATCCTAACCTCTGATCAAGAAGTCAGGGAATTAGTAGGTCCAAAGCCTAGTTTCGCATTTAAGAATAGACCCAATCTAAAAAGGTTGTTATGTGCTCCTAAGAAGGTGAAGATGAAAGAGATATCAGATAATTTAGCCAGGAATACCTTGCCATGTGGTGCATGTAACCATTGTGGGTATATTAGTGAAGAAACTGTTTTTGTCCACCCAGTTACAAATCAAAGGTATTATTTCAATACTGAGACTGATTGTAATAGTATTAACGTGGTTTATATAGCAAGATGTGTTTCATGCACATCATTTTATGTGGGCAAGACTAACCGAGCCTTGAAAGATCGTATTAGAGAACATAATTATAATATAAGAATAGGCTCTGATGCCAATGCTCTAGCCAGACATCACCAGGCACTAGGAGCACAACATACTTTTAGATTCCACGTTTTACAGAAAATATACAACAGCTTTAGAGGTGGGGATGTCATTAATTTGACGTTAGAATGTGAAGTGAGATGGATCATCAGATTAAGAGCAGATA
The DNA here is from genome assembly GCF_019279795.1 of Protopterus annectens. NCBI lineage: Eukaryota > Metazoa > Chordata > Ceratodontiformes > Protopteridae > Protopterus > Protopterus annectens. The sequence continues at coordinate 1,802,913,101 of NC_056739.1, read as the reverse complement.
CACAACCAGGACTGAATGACAAGGTCCAAATTAAGTCTATTCTCAAGAATAGGAAAGTTTTTAGACCTAAGTAACAATATTATCACTATATTTGATTATGTTACCCCCATAGATTTTTTAGCAAATGTTTTTCTTACATTTTTTATGGCAGTGTCAGTATAATGGTATAAGTGTTTAAATGTATGTATTTATACATGAATGTTGTTTGTTGTTTTTTGAAATGTTTTTAGGACTGTTTTTAAACTGTGTTTAAGTGTTTGTTTACATAAGTATGCTGATTGTTTTGCACAAGCATGCAATGTCTGAACGTCATTAAGTTTTTAACCAATAACCTTAGAGGTAATTATATTTAAATTGAAGCATAAGAGTGCTATTTTATAAGTCTGAAGAAGCCTTTTGGCGAAAGCGCTCACTATTTGTCGTCCTAGGAAATAAAACTGTGTTTTTATTCAAGATTTGGTTCTTTTGGACTATATTTTTCATCCTATTACATCTCAGCAGAGACTTGGAACATTTGGGCAAAGAAGAACTTTCCATTTTAGAACCATAGGAGTATAACAGGAGTGTCTTTAGCGTACGTTAAGGGAGAGCGTGCGTATGGTGATTGAACATCTTTGTGTTTTATTTAGACACGCTTCTCCCTTGCTTCGATTGAGTGCTGTACTTCTTTTTGTTGTTGTGTGCATTTTTTACTATTTGGTACAGCACCTAAGAAGCATGGCTAATATCGACGACTCCAACGTGGAACTAGCGTACGTGCCGGTACCCATAGAGAGAGATGACACTAGCAAGGGTATGCGACGCTTTCAAGCTTGCCTTACTGGTGAGGACAATGTTTTAATAGATTATTTACCAAGTACGGAAACAGGAGACAACGACGGAATGGCAAATACTTCAATGGACTTTTTAAATGATTTACAGGACTTTGAAGTGAGTTTCATTAGGCTAAAAAGATTACAGGTACAGAGAATGTACTTTGAAGCCTGTTTATTTAAAAAGATAATACCGCGTGGGCTACGCATACTTAAAATGCCCACTTCGGGAAATAGATTTCCCGAACTCTTATATAAATGGCAACAATTAAATATGAACCTTAGCTACAGTTATATGCGGTTGCTTACTGAATATCACGCACCCGAAGAAAATCAGTTGAAAGAACGTGTTAATAACTGTTTTGATAATTTAAGAAAGAAGTATGATAATGCTGTGACACGTAATAGAGTTGAAAGGGTGTTGGATGACATAATGCTTTTAGAAAAACGTTTACTGGAGCAGAAAAAGGTTAAAATAGCTAGAGATGTTAGGGACTTTAAGAATAATAATGTGTTTATGTGGCCCAGAGAACAGGCATTTAATGAAAACATTAATAACACTGTACTTAGTAATCCTAATGTGTCTAATGAAACTGTTTACACCAGGAAACATCCAGCTACTGTTGATAACCAAAGGGAAGGCACAGATACAAATCAACTGAGGCCTACCTCAGATACCGTTAATAAACAAACTTTAATAACACTAACTACGGATGTTTTACCACAGTCTAGCGCCAATAATGCAGATCTTGAGGTGAATAGGGGTTTTACTCCGCTGCAACAGGATGACATAGAAGTCACTCCTGATGTTATGAATGTTAACCAAGGGACAACTACTATGGCTGAGGCTGTAGTGAGACCAAAGGTATTGACAGGTAGTAATGCCATTGTTTTACAGAAGGAGAATAGCTACATCCCTTTCCCCATAGTACAGGACAAGGTTCCTGCAGGGAGAAGATCATCCAGCAGGGGGAGGCACAAAAGAAAGGGATCGCTCAAGAATACCAGGGTCCCACTTTGAAAAAAATGTGGGAAAGGATTCCACGTTAATAGTTAATTTATCTAGTAAGATTTTAAATGAAGAAGAAAGACAACTGTTGAATAGAGGTTTAAGCTTCATACCCACTGGCAGGGATGATGTAGTGGACTCTATCATCAATACTAAATTATTCACAAGGAATTTACAGCTCAAAGTGAACTTTGGGGCAAGCAGTAGTGATAATAACCCTATTAGGTTTCGTACCAACAGTACCTATATACCACATTTATGTCCATCATTGGAGGTATTTGGTAGAGTATTAGAGGATGAAACATATCAACATTTTTTAACATACAAGCACACGAAACATGGACAGAATTTAAATTATAAGCAGAGATGTGCATTGAGAACTCTAAAGGATGATAGTACTATAACCATTAGGCCAGCAGATAAGGGGGGTCCCATTGTTTTGATGGACACACTTGATTATGAACATAGAATGCATAGTCTTTTAAGTGATGAGACTTTTTATCTCGAGGTTGATATGGAAGTGGTGAAGCAGAAGGTGTTAGAGGTTCACAACACACTAGATGATTTGGTGATGAATTTTAGCATAACCGAAGAATTATATATGTATTTTAAAGTCAATGAACCTAAGTTGCCAATGATTCAGGGTCTGCCTAAGATACACAAATCCGACACAAATCCACCTATGAGACCCATTGTGGCGGGACAAGGATGGGTCACTGAACCACTTTCCATTTACACTGAGACAACTTTGAGACCCTTAGTAGATAGGAATAGTACTATCTTGAAAGACAGCAAGCAGTTTATGCTAGATTTGTATACAAACACCAAGGATTTGAATAGAGACACTGAGCTCTGGTTTGTGACTTTGGATGTGGTTAGTCTATTTACCATGATACCAAACGAGTTAGGTATAAGTTATGTGAGAAACTACATATCCACACATTCTAACTTCTCTCCCACGAAAATTGATCTCATAACTTTATATCTTGAGACCATTCTAAATAACAACATTTTTATTTTTGGTGAAGGAATTTACCTTCAGAGAGATGGCGTAGCTATGGGCACTTCGTGTGCCAATAGCTACGCCAACTTGGTAATGGCTGCATGGGAGGATGAGGTATTGTTTAAATCAGACCTTTTTAAGAGTCATGCGAGATTTTATCGCAGGTTCGTAGATGATTTGTTTTTTCTATGGCATGGAGATGTTGGACATCTGCACATCTTAGTTGATTTTCTTAATAAGTCCACCAGTTTTTTGAAATTTACTCTCAATTTTTCATGCACTAGCATCTCTTTTTTAGATGTAGAAATATCTAGGCTAGATAATGGATTATTAAATACATCCATTCATAGGAAATTATGCCATAGGAACACTTTGCTTCATCAAAATAGTATGCATCCTGGTCACGTTTTTCATAATATTTTGAAAAGCCAGTTTATGAGAGCCTCCAGATATAATCCGATAGAAGGTGATTATAAAAGTGAAGTAACAGAGCTAAAAGAGAAATTTATTGAAAGGGGGTATGACATAGGTCTGATTGAAAAGGTGATATCAGAGGTTGATATGCTACGCACCACCACAGCTAAACCTTATTTTCTAGAGGCCGATAGGAATAATGAAGGGACTATACATTCTTCTAAAGGAATAGTAAGACCTATTTTGAATTATACAAGGGATACAAAAATGTTAAAGGAACTATATGACAAACATTGGGACATCTTAACCTCTGATCAAGAAGTTAGGGAATTAGTAGGTCCAAAACCTAGTTTTGCATTTAAGAATAGACCTAATCTGAAAAGGTTATTATGTGCTCCTAAGAAGGTGAAGATGAAAGAGAAATCAGATAATTTAACTAGGAATACTTTGCCATGTGGTGCATGTAACCATTGTGGGTATATTAGTGAAGAAACTGTTTTTGTCCACCCAGTTACAAATCAAATGTATTATTTCAATACTGAGACTGATTGTAATAGTATTAACGTGGTTTATATAGCAAGATGTGTTTCATGCACATCATTTTATGTGGGCAAGACTAACCGAGCCTTGAAAGATCGTATTAGAGAACATAATTATAATATAAGAATAGGCTCTGATGCCAATGCTCTAGCCAGACATCACCAGGCACTAGGAGCACAACATACTTTTAGATTCCACGTTTTACAGAAAATATACAACAGCTTTAGAGGTGGGGATGTCATTAATTTGACGATAGAATGTGAAGTGAGATGGATCATCAGACTAAGAGCAGATACACAACCAGGACTGAATGACAAGGTCCAAATTAAGTCTATTCTCAAGAATAGGAACGTTTTTAGACCTAAGTAACAATATTATCACTATATTTGATTATGTTACCCCCATAGATTTTTTAGCAAATGTTTTTCTTACATTTTTTATGGCAGTGTCAGTATAATGGTATAAGTGTTTAAATGTATGTATTTATACATGAATGTTGTTTGTTGTTTTTTGAAATGTTTTTAGGACTGTTTTTAAACTGTGTTTAAGTGTTTGTTTACATAAGTATGCTGATTGTTTTGCACAAGCATGCAATGTCTGAACGCCATTAAGTTTTTAACCAATAACCTTAGAGGTAATTATATTTAAATTGAAGCATAGGAGTGCTATTTTATAAGTCTGAAGAAGCCTTTTGGCGAAAGCGCTCACTATTTGTCGTCCTAGGAAATAAAACTGTGTTTTTACTCAAGATTTGGTTCTTTTGGACTATATTTTTCATCCCATTACATCTCAACAGAGACTTGGAACATTTGGGCAAAGAAGAACTTTCCATTTTGGAACCATAGGAGTATAACAGGAGTGTCTTTAGCGTACGTTAAGGGAGAGCGTGCGTATGGTGATTGAACACCTATTGAAAGTTGTTTTTCTCCAAGAGGGAAAAAGCTAGGAGGCTGAAACTCTGCAGGTGTGTAGGGTACAATCCACCCTACAAAGGGTAGGGCAATCCTGGTTCTGGCTTAACTGCCAGTTTCAGTATGACCGTTTATTGTTTTTAGCTTTCCCTATGCATTTCAAGCATGTTTTTGCATAGAGATAAAATACCTATGGAAAGTTGTTTTTCTTCAAGAGGGAAAAAGCTAGGAGGCTGAAACTCTGCAGGTGTGTAGGGTACTATCCACCCTACAAAGGGGTAGGGCAATCCTGGGTCTGGCTCAACTGCCAATCTCAGTATGACCATTTATTGTTTTTAGCTTTCCCTATGCATTTCAAGCATGTTTTTGCATAGAGAAAAAAAATAATGAAAGCTTGAGCCTAAATGTTGTCAAAATAGGATTGAATGACTTCCGATCACAAAATATTAATGAAAATGTTAAAAATTTTGCTTATAACACTGTAAATAAAGAACGAGAAAAAAGTTCCATAGAGGCAGGAGAAGCTACATTTTCCTGCCCGCAGGGAGACACTATTTTGGGCTTAGAAACTGTCATACAACCGCCGATTTCATCAAATGTATGTAATGTTAAACAGTGTTTTTTTAAGTGCAAATACTGAGAATATGCCTAAAGATTCACAAAAAACAAGATTAGAGAGTGTCAGATCTCATAATATGTATGCAATAATACAAAATGTGATATTTAACAGTGATAATATAGAAACAGAAACGAGATCCATAGAGGCGGGAGAAGCCGCATTTCCCTGCCCACCGGTAGGCACTATTTCTGGCTTGCAAACTGTCATACAACCGCGGCAGACATCCAATGCATGTAGTGTTGAACAAAGTGTTTTGTTTGGTGCAAAAAATGAAAATATGCTAACAGAACGAAAAAATAGAGGTTTAGAAGGTGTCAGATCACACAATATGCATGCAAAAATACAAAATGTGATGTTTAACAATAAAAATGCAGAACCTGAAAAAAGAACCATAGAGGCAGGAGAAGCTGCTTTTCCTGACCACAGGTAGACACTATTTTTGGCTTGCAAACTTGCCAGTTTCAGTATGACCGTTTATTGTTTTTAGCTTTCCTATCCATTTCAAGCATGTTTCTGCATAGAGAAAAAAGTTCAACTGGAAACTTGTTTTTCCCCAAGAGGGAAAACGCTAGGAGGCTGAAACTCTGCAGGTGTGTAGGGTACAATCCCCCCTCAAAGGGGTAGGGCAATCCTGGTTCTGGCTTAACTGCCAGTTTCAGTATGACCGTTTATTGTTTTTAGCTTTCCCTATGCATTTCAAGCATGTTTCTGCATAGAGAAAAAATACGTGTGGAAAGTTGTTTTTCTCCAAGAGGGAAAAAGCTAGGAAGCTGAAACTCTGCAGGTGTGTAGGGTACAATCCACCCTACAAAGGGGTAGGGGAATCCTGGGTCTGGCTCAACTGCCAATCTCAGTATGACCGTTTATTGTTTTTAGCTTTCCCTATGCATTTCAAGCATGTTTCTGCATAGAGAAAAAATACCTATGGAAAGTTGTTTTTCTCCAAGAGGGAAAAAGCTAGGAGGCTGAAACTCTGCAGGTGTGTAGGGTACAACCCCCCCTACAAAGGGGTAGGGCAATCCTGGTTCTGGCTTAACTGCCAGTTTCAGTATGACCGTTTATTGTTTTTAGCTTTCCCTATGCATTTTGACCATATTTCTGCATAGAGAAAAAATACGTGTGGAAAGTTATTTTTCTCCAAGAGGGAAAAAGCTAAGAGGCTGAAACCCTGCAGGTGTGTAGGGTACAATCCACCCTACAAAGGGGTAGGGGAATCCTGGATCTGGCTTAACTGCCAGTTTCAGTATAACCGTTTATTTTTTTAGCTTTCTTTTTGCATTTCAAGCATGTTTCTGCATAGAGAAAAAAATACCTATTGAAAGCTGTTTTTCTCAAAGAGGGAAAAAGCTAGGAGGCTGAAACTCTGCAGGTGTGTAGGGTATAATCCCCCCTACAAAGGGGTAGGGCCATCCTGGTTCTGGCTTAACTGCCAGTTTCAGTATGACCGTTTATTGTTTTTAGCTTTCCCTATGCATTTCAAGCATGTTTCTGCATAGAGAAAAAATACCTATGGAAAGTTGTTTTTCTCCAAGAGGGAAAAAGCTAGGAGGCTGAAACTCTGCAGGTGTGTAGGGTACAATCCACCCTACAAAGGGGTAGGGCAATCCTGGTTCTGGCTTAACTGCCAGTTTCCAAATGACCGTTTATTGTTTGTAGCTTTCCCTATGCATTTCAAGCATGTTTTTGCATAGAGAAAAAATACCTATGGAAAGTTGTTTTTCTCCAAGAGGGAAAAAGCTAGGAGGCTGAAACTCTGCAGGTGTGTAGGGTACAATCCACCCTACAAAGGGGTAGGGCAATCCTGGTTCTGGCTTAACTGCCAGTTTCAGTATGACCGTTTATTGTTTTTAGCTTTCCCTATGCATTTCAAGCATGTTTCTGCATAGAGAAAAAAATACGTGTGGAAAGTTGTTTTTCTCCAAGAGGGAAAAAGCTAGGAGGCTGAAACTCTGCAGGTGTGTAGGGTACAATCCACCCTACAAAGGGGTAGGGCAATCCTGGTTCTGGCTTAACTGCCAGTTTCAGTATGACCATTTATTGTTTTTAGCTTTCCCTATGCATTTCAAGCATGTTTCTGCATAGAGAAAAAATACCTATGGAAAGTTGTTTTTCTCCAAGAGGGAAAAAGCTAGGAGGCTGAAACTCTGCAGGTGTGTAGGGTACAATCCCCCCTACAAACGGGTAGGGCAATCCTGGTTCTGGCTTAACTGCCAGTTTCAGTAAGACCGTTTATTGTTTTTAGCTTTCCCTATGCATTTCAAGCATATTTTGCATAGAGAAAAAATACCTATTGAAAGTTGTTTTTCTCCAAGAGGGAAAAAGCTAGGAGGCTGAAACTCTGCAGGTGTGTAGGGTACAATCCCCCCTACAAAGGGGTAGGGCCATCCTGGTTCTGGCTTAACTGCCAGTTTCAGTATGACCGTTTATTGTTTTTAGCTTTCCCTATGCATTTCAAGCATGTTTTTGCATAGAGAAAAAATACCTATGGAAAGTTGTTTTTCTCCAAGAGGGAAAACCCCTCCTAAAAAGGGGTAGGGCAAT
>NC_056739.1:1802888792-1802904752 GCF_019279795.1 Protopterus annectens | reverse complement strand
CTTGGTAGGAGGTCATAGGGGGACTGTTCGTTATGCTGGGCAGCCTCGCATCTGTTTTTTCTGTGGGGACTTTACCCATTTGATTTCGGAATGCCCTGCTAAAAAATGTACCCGGTGTGGTTCTCTTCAACACTTTTCAAGGGCTTGTCCTAATAAGTGTCCTCATTGTGGGGAGGCACATCATTGGTCCAAGTGCCCTTTGGTGGAGCCGCCCCTGGAGGATGCTGGGACTTCTTTTTCGTCTCCTGTTTCAGGTGCTACGGCTGTGCCTCCTCCCCCTGATAAGTCTCATGCTGCTGGTGCTGAAGAGCAAAGTGGCTTTGTTGTTCGCGAGGCTCCAGGATTTCATTCCTCGCAGGTTGCCGGACCCTCTAATGTTGGTTTACCCTCTGTTGGTGTTCCTCCTGGGCAACTCCCGTCTCCTGTTCTTCCATCCCCGGTGGTGGTTCCTGAGAGAGTCCCTGTTTCTTCGGATGAGTCTGTGGTAGATATGGACATATCTGACTCTTCTGCTGTTCATTCTTCTGTTCCTGCTTCTTCTTCTGCACATTTGGTTGCAGATGTCTCTTCTGTATCAGCTGCGGTGGGGTCTGCCCTGCCAGTTCTATCGAAGGGTGGTTCGACTGCTGGTTTGGTTTCCAGAAGGCGGCCTGATAGGTCTGCTCCAAAGATTCGAACTTCGTCTAGTGCTTCGGTCCAGGAGGGGCCATTGGATGTTGACAATGGCTAATCTTTTGATAGCCTTTTGTAATATCAATTTAATGGTTTCTTTGTCTAAACGTTTATGTGTGGCGGACTGGATTCAGACCTTCTCCTTTGATATTTTGTGTCTCCTGGATGTCGGCATCTTGTCCTCAGAGGATCAGGAACAGTGGTCTCATTTATGTCCGTATCAAGCTTTGTGGTCTACCGGCTTGGATAAACATTCCGGTATGGTGGTATTGTGGGATGCTACCACAGTTTCAGTCCAGGATGTCATGCATCTTATTCCAGGCCGTTTACTCTGTCTGGATGTGAAGCATAAGGATGAGTACTATCGTATCCTGTTTTTATATGCTTATACTAATCTGGGGGATAGGTGCAGGTTGTTTAGATTTTTGTTGCCTTATTTGCAGGTGGAATATCCTGTTATTTTGGCAGGAGATTTTAATGCTCATTTGGGGGATCCTGCCTATAGGGAAAAGTGTGATGTCAAACTATGTCATAAAGTTTTGTCTCAGGCAGGGCTTATTTTGGGCTTTACTCCATCATTTTCTTTTTGGCAAGGTACAGTACAAACTTTGATTGATTTTTGTTGTCATACTTCTACACTTTCTTGTTCCACTTTTAATCATGTTTTTCTTCCATTTTCGGATCACGCATTGTTAATGTATACTTTTGGTCATGCAACTCCATTACGTAAAGGGAAGAGCTACGTTAAAATGAATCCTACCCACATTGCTGCTGCTGAGTGGCATGTTATTTGGCAAGATTTGTGGCAAGGGCATGTTACCCTTTTGGAGTTGTATGACTCGGTGGCATCCTGGTGGTTGGATTTCAAATCAAAGTTGCTTAGCAGGTATAAGTGTTATGTTAATGATTATTGTTATTTGTTGAAGTCACGTACAACAGCTGCTTACTATGATTACCTCAGGGTTGCTACTAATGATTTACCTTCTGCTCTTACAGCTTTGAGGCGCCTTTATGACTTGAACATGGAGCGAGTCAGGACTAGGCTATTTAATCTGGCCCACTCCCTTCGTGGCACAGGGAAGGAGTATTTACCGTATGTGGGGAAAGCTCATGTCATGAAGTCTACTACTATGTTGTGCCTCCGATCTTCTGGTGGAGTACTGCATAATACCTTGGAAGGCATGCACACAGTTGTCAGGGAATATTTGCTTTCCTTGTTTGGTGGGAAGCCTCCCTCTTCATATTTATGGGAATTACCAGTTTTGCCTGCCTCTCACAGGGCTGCTATTGAACGGCCCATTACTCTTTCTGAAGTGAAGCATGTGCTCCTTACCCTTTCTTCTCCACATTCTGTTCCGGGTTTGGATGGGGTGCCTTATTCTTTTTACACTCATTTACATGATGTGCATTTGCAGATGGTGGTTTCACTGTTTAATGAATGGTTGGGTTCGGGTGTTAATCATGTTTCTTTTCTTTCTGTAGCTTTGAAGTTTATCTGGAAGAAGGGATGCAAGGCTGATTTGAAGAATTGGAGGCCTATTGCATTGTGTAATGCGGATTACAAGATTTTTACTAAGATTCTCCAGATTCGGCTGTCTTCTTCTCTTTCTCTGTTGCTTGATCCTGGTGTTTATGGGGTGCCGGGCAGGCCTATTTGGGATCTATTACATATCTATAAATGTGTTTTTTCTCGTTTTCCGGCTTTTCAAGGTGGTGTCTTGTCTTGTGATTTATCACAGGCATTTGATCACATCTCTCATTCTGTTCTTTTTTCTGTTCTCCGTTCTTATGGTTTCGTGACAAAGTTCTTTCCTGTCTTGCTTCTATTTTTCGGGGTTCTACCATTGTTCCTTTGGTGAATGGTCATTTGGGTGCTTCCCTTCCCATGTTGAATGGCATTCGACAGGGTTGCCCCCTGAGTTCTTATCTTTTGGCTTTGGTGGTGGGTGCGGCTATTTTTTCTTTTCGTCATGTTGCTCATTTTTCTCCTTATTCTTTTTCTTGTGCTGGGGTCTTGATTCCACGTGTTGTTTCATATGCAGATGATATTTCCATGTTTGTTGAGGATCCACAGATGGTGGATACTTATTTTTTGCAGCAGTTTCTTCCCATGCTTTCCAGGGTTGGCTGGGTGGTCAATGTGTCCAAGTCCTTTTTTTACACCGCCCGTACTGATTTACCTAGTGTTTTTTGCACCTTTCCTGTAGTGACTGCGGGGGTACATATTTTGGGTGTTCCCTTTGGCCCCCCTGATTTTACTGCTGGTTGTTGTAAGCAGCTGTTGTCCTCTTCTACAGTTACTTTGAATTTTTGGCAGACTTTCCGTCTTTCTTTTCGTAAGAAGGCATTGCTTTTGAATTCTATTTTTTTAGCAAAGTTTTTGTATGTTTTTTCTGTTTATTTTTTTCCTGTAGCATGGTCAGCCTGGTTTCTTCGTGTTTATTTTCACTTTTTTTGGAAGACGGGGTTGAACCCGGTTTCTCGGGGCACGGTTTGTGCCCCTTCAGATTGGGGTGGTTGTGGCCTGAAGCATCCTGTTTTGTTTCTTCAGGTTTCTTTTTTGCATAAATTGTTTTCTAGATTGAGGTCTCAGTCATATTCCATTGTTGCAGAATTATACAGAGGGGTTTTCCCTGGTTTCTGGGATGCGTTATTTGCTGGCAGACGGCCTTCGAATGGTGGTGTCCAGGCTCTCCGTGATGTTTCCTTAATAGTTAGGAAGCATAAACTTACTGATTTTGACGTGTCTACATCATTTTCGGATTGGTATGATCGAGTTATGGACTCTTCTGTGCGGATCAATGCTTATGAGACTCTTTCTGCTCATCAATCCTCTGGGTTGCTTGGTAGGAGGCGGTTTCTGCTGGCTGTGCCTCAGTGGCACGATTTTTGTGGCGCCTTTCCTTGGATAAGCTGCCTCTGCGGTGCCATTTACATACTGGTAACCTCTCTGACACGTTATGTTTTATGCATTGCAATGAACCAGAAACTATTCTGCATTTTTTGATTTCCTGTGTGAGATTACGGGGATTTTGGAGATTATTTCGCCGGACTTTTCATGTACCGCATCTTTTTCCTTTAGGTCTTTCTAAATGTCAGTTGGGTGATTATCGGACTTTTTGGACACCTGCTGTTCGACGTGCTGATTTTGTTCTCTGTTCCATTATGTTTTTATTATGGTCTGCAAGATGCAAAGCTCTATACCAAAAGGTTGTTATCCCTGTGCCTCAATTGATTTTTATGTTAAAGAATTGGCTTTCCAGGTGGGGTCATGATGCTGTTTTTCTTTAGGGCTGTTTGTTATTGTTTTCTTTTACTATTTGTCTCTGTTTGCTTGGGTTTTTCTTTTCCTTTTGTGTTTCTTTTTTGTTTTTTAAATAAATTTGGATTTCCTATGCATTTCAAGCATGTTTTTGCATAGAGAAAAAATACCTATGGAAAGTTGTTTTTCTCCAAGAGGGAAAAAGCTAGGAGGCTGAAACTCTGCAGGTGTGTAGGGTACAATCCCCCCTACAAAGGGGTAGGGCAATCCTGGTTCTGGCTTAACTGCCAGTTTCAGTATGACCGTTTATTGTTTTTAGCTTTCCCTATGCATTTCAAGCATGTTTCTGCATAGAGAAAAAAATACCTATGGAAAGTTGTTTTTCTCCAAGAGGGAAAAAGCTAGGAGGCTGAAACTCTGCAGGTGTGTAGGGTACAATCCCCCTACAAAGGGGTAGGGCAATCCTGGTTCTGGCTTAACTGCCAGTTTCAGTATGACCGTTTATTGTTTTTAGCTTTCCCTATGCATTTCAAGCATGTTTTTGCATAGAGAAAAAATACCTATGGAAAGTTGTTTTTCTCCAAGAGGGAAAAAGCTAAGAGGCTGAAACCCTGCAGGTGTGTAGGTTACAATCCACCCTACAAAGGGGTAGGGCAATCCTGGTTCTGGCTTAACTGCCAGTTTCAGTATGACCGTTTATTGTTTTTAGCTTTCTTTCTGCATTTCAAGCATGTTTCTGCATAGAGAAAAAATACCTATTGAAAGTTGTTTTTCTCCAAGAGGGAAAAAGCTAGGAGGCTGAAACTCTGCAGGTGTGTAGGGTACAATCCCCCCTACAAAGGGGTAGGGCAATCCTGGTTCTGGCTTAACTGCCAGTTTCAGTATGACCGTTTATTGTTTTTAGCTTTCCCTATGCATTTCAAGCATGTTTTTGCATAGAGAAAAAATACCTATGGAAAGTTGTTTTTCTCCAAGAGGGAAAAAGCTAGGAGGCTGAAACTCTGCAGGTGTGTAGGGTACAATCCACCCTACAAAGGGGTAGGGCAATCCTGGGTCTGGCTCAACTGCCAATCTCAGTATGACCATTTATTGTTTTTAGCTTTCCCTATGCATTTCAAGCATGTTTTTGCATAGAGAAAAAAAATAATGAAAGCATGAGCCTAAATGTTGTCAAAATAGGATTGAATGACTTCCGATCACAGAATATTAATGAAAATGTTAAAAATGTTGCTTATAACACTGTAAATAAAGAACGAGAAAAAAGCTCCATAGAGGCAGGAGAAGCTACATTTTCCTGCCCGCAGGGAGACACTTTTTTGGGCTTAGAAACTGTCATACAACCGCCGATTTCATCAAATGTATGTAATGTTAAACAAAGTGTTTTTTTAAGTGCAAATACTGAGAATATGCCTAAAGATTCACAAAAAACAAGATTAGAGAGTGTCAGATCTCATAATATGTATGCAATAATACAAAATGTGATATTTAACAGTGATAATATAGAAACAGAAACGTGATCCACAGAGGTGGGAGAAGCCGCATTTCCCTGCCCACCGGTAGGCACTATTTCTGGCTTGCAAACTGTCATACAACCGCGGCAGACATCCAATGCATGTAGTGTTGAACAAAATGTTTTGTTTGGTGCAAAAAATGAAAATATGCTAACAGAACGACAAAATAGAGGTTTAGAAGGTGTCAGATCACACAATATGCATGCAAAAATACAAAATGTGATGTTTAACAATAAAAATGCAGAACCTGAAAAAAGAACCATAGAGGCAGGAGAAGCTGCTTTTTCCTACCCACAGGGAGACACTATTTTCGACTTGCAAACTTACCAGTTTCAGTATGACCGTTTATTGTTTTTAGCTTTCCCTATCCATTTCAAGCATGTTTCTGCATAGAGAAAAAAGTTCAAATGGAAACTTGTTTTTCCCCAAGAGGGAAAAAGCTAGGAGGCTGAAACTGTGCAGGTGTGTAGGGTACAATCCCCCCTACAAAGGGGTAGGGCAATCCTGGTTCTGGCTTAACTGCCAGTTTCAGTATGACCGTTTATTGTTTTTAGCTTTCGCTATGCATTTCAAGCATGTTTTTGCATAGAGAAAAAATACCTATGGAAAGTTGTTTTTCTCCAACAGGGAAAAAGCTAGGAGGCTGAAACTCTGCAGGTGTGTAGGGTACAACCCCCCCTACAAAGGGGTAGGGCAATCCTGGTTCTGGCTTAACTGCCAGTTTCAGTATGACCGTTTTTTGTTTTTAGCTTTCCCTATGCATTTCAAGCATGTTTTTGCATAGAGAAAAAATACCTATGGAAAGTTGTTTTTCTCCAAGAGGGAAAAAGCTAGGAGGCTGAAACTCTGCAGGTGTGTAGGGTACAATCCACCCTACAAAGTGTTAGGGCAATCCTGGTTCTGGCTTAACTGCCAGTTTCAGTATGACCGTTTATTGTTTTTAGCTTTCCCTATGCATTTCAAGCATGTTTCTGCATAGAGAAAAATACCTATGGAAAGTTGTTTTTCTCCAAGAGGGAAAAAGCTAGGAGGCTGAAACTCTGCAGGTGTGTAGGGTACAATCAACCCTACAAAGGGGTAGGGCAATCCTGGTTCTGGCTTAACTGCCAGTTTCAGTATGACCGTTTATTGTTTTTAGCTTTCCCTATGCATTTCAAGCATGTTTCTGCATAGAGAAAAATACCTATGGAAAGTTGTTTTTCTCCAAGAGGGAAAAAGCTAGGAGGCTGAAACTCTGCAGGTGTGTAGGGTACAATAACCCCTACAAAGGGGTAGGGCAATCCTGGTTCTGGCTTAACTGCCAGTTTCAGTATGACCGTTTATTGTTTTAGCTTTCCCTATGCATTTCAAGCATGTTTCTGCATAGGGAAAAATACCTATGGAAAGTTGTTTTTCTCCAAGAGGGAAAAAGCTAGGAGGCTGAAACTCTGCAGGTGTGTAGGGTACAATCCCCCCTACAAAGGGGTAGGGCAATCCTGGTTCTGGCTTAACTGCCAGTTTCAGTATGACCGTTTATTGTTTTTAGCTTTCCCTATGCATTTCAAGCATGTTTTTGCATAGAGAAAAAATACCTATGGAAAGTTGTTTTTCTCCAAGAGGGAAAAAGCTAGGAGGCTGAAACTCTGCAGGTGTGTAGGGTACAATAACCCCTACAAAGGGGTAGGGCAATCCTGGTTCTGGCTTAACTGCCAGTTTCAGTATGACCGTTTATTGTTTTTAGCTTTCCCTATGCATTTCAAGCATGTTTTTGCATAGAGAAAAATACCTATGGAAAGTTGTTTTTCTCCAAGAGGGAAAAAGCTAGGAGGCTGAAACTCTGCAGGTGTGTAGGGTACAATCCACCCTACAAAGGGGTAGGGCAATCCTGGTTCTGGCTTAACTGCCAGTTTCAGTATAACCGTTTATTGTTTTTAGCTTTCCCTATGCATTTCAAGCATGTTTCTGCATAGAGAAAATATACCTATTGAAAGTTGTTTTTCTCCAAGAGGGAAAAAGCTAGGAGGCTGAAACTCTGCAGGTGTGTAGGGTACAATCCCCCCTACAAAGGGGTAGGGCAATCCTGGTTCTGGCTTAACTGCCAGTTTCAGTATGACCGTTTATTGTTTTTAGCTTTCCCTATGCATTTCAAGCATGTTTTTGCATAGAGAAAAAATACCTATGGAAAGTTGTTTTTCTCCAAGAGGGAAAAAGCTAGGAGGCTGAAACTCTGCAGGTGTGTAGGGTACAATCAACCCTACAAAGGGGTAGGGCAATTCTGGGTCTGGCTCAACTGCCAATCTCAGTATGACCGTTTATTGTTTTTAGCTTTCCCTATGCATTTCAAGCATGTTTTTGCATAGAGAAAAAAAAATGAAAGCATGAGCCTAAATGTTGTCAAAATAGGATTGAATGACTTCCGATCACAGAATATTAATGAAAATGTTAAAAATGTTGCTTATAACACTGTAAATAAAGAACGAGAAAAAAGCTCCATCAGGAGAAGCTACATTTTCCTGCCCGCAGGGAGACACTATTTTGGGCTTAGAAACTGTCATACAACCGCCGATTTCATCAAATGCAAAGTGTTTTTTTAAGTGCAAATACTGAGAATATGCCTAAAGATTCACAAAAAACAAGATTAGAGAGTGTCAGATCTCATATGTATGCAATAATACAAAATGTGATATTTAACAGTGATAATATAGAAACAGAAACGAGATCCATAGAGGCGGGAGAAGCCGCATTTCCCTGCCCACCGGTAGGCACTATTTCTGGCTTGCAAACTGTCATACAACCGCGGCAGACATCCAATGCATGTAGTGTTGAACAAAATGTTTTGTTTGGTGCAAAAAATGAAAATATGCTAACAGCACGACAAAATAGAGGTTAGAAGGTGTCAGATCACACAATATGCATGCAAAAATACAAAATGTGATGTTTAACAATAAAAATACAGAACCTGAAAAAAGATCCATAGAGGCAGGAGAAGCTGCTTTTTCCTACCCACAGGGAGACACTATTTTCGGCTTGCAAACTTACCAGTTTCAGTATGACCGTTTATTGTTTTTAGCTTTCCCTATCCATTTCAAGCATGTTTCTGCATAGAGAAAAACTTCAACTGGAAACTTGTTTTTCTCCAAGAGGGAAAAAGCTAGGAGGCTGAAACTCTGCAGGTGTGTAGGGTACAATCCCCCCTACAAAGGGGTAGGGCAATCCTGGTTCTGGCTTAACTGCCAGTTTCAGTATGACCGTTTATTGTTTTTAGCTTTCCCTATGCATTTCAGGCATGTTTTTGCATAGAGAAAAATACCTATGGAAAGTTTTTCTCCAACAGGGAAAAAGCTAGGCTGAAACTCTGCGGGTGTGTAGGGTACAATCCACCCTACAAAGGGGTAGGGCAATCCTGGTTCTGGCTTAACTGCCAGTTTCAGTATGACCGTTTATTGTTTTTAGCTTTCCCTATGCATTTCAAGCATGTTTTTGCATAGAGAAAAATACCTATGGAAAGTTGTTTTTCTCCAAGAGGGAAAAAGCTAGGAGGCTGAAACTCTGCAGGTGTGTAGGGTACAATCCACCCTACAAAGGGGTAGGGCAATCCTGGTTCTGGCTTAACTGCCAGTTTCAGTATGACCGTTTATTGTTTTTAGCTTTCCCTATGCATTTCAAGCATGTTTTTGCATAGAGAAAAAATACCTATGGAAAGTTGTTTTTCTCCAAGAGGGAAAAAGCTAGGAGGCTGAAACTCTGCAGGTGTGTAGGGTACAATCCATCCTACAAAGGGGTAGGGCAATCCTGGTTCTGGCTTAACTGCCAGTTTCAGTATGACCGTTTATTGTTTTAAGCTTTCCCTATGCATTTCAAGCATGTTTCTGCATAGAGAAAAAATACCTATGGAAAGTTGTTTTTCTCCAAGAGGGAAAAAGCTAGGAGGCTGAAACTCTGCAGGTGTGTAGGGTACAATCCACCCTACAAAGGGGTAGGGCAATCCTGGTTCTGGCTTAACTGCCAGTTTCAGTATAACCGTTTATTGTTTTTAGCTTTCCCTATGCATTTCAAGCATGTTTCTGCATAGAGAAAAATACCTATGGAAAGTTGTTTTTCTCCAAGAGGGAAAAAGCTAGGAGGCTGAAACTCTGCAGGTGTGTAGGGTACAATAACCCCTACAAAGGGGTAGGGCAATCCTGGTTCTGGCTTAACTGCCAGTTTCAGTATGACCGTTTATTGTTTTAGCTTTCCCTATGCATTTCAAGCATGTTTTGCATAGAGAAAAAATACCTATGGAAAGTTGTTTTTCTCCAAGAGGGAAAAAGCTAGGAGGCTGAAACTCTGCAGGTGTGTAGGGTACAATAACCCCTACAAAGGGGTAGGGCAATCCTGGTTCTGGCTTAACTGCCAGTTTCAGTATGACCGTTTATTGTTTTTAGCTTTCCCTATGCATTTCAAGCATGTTTTTGCATAGAGAAAAAATACCTATGGAAAGTTGTTTTTCTCCAAGAGGGAAAAAGCTAGGAGGCTGAAACTCTGCAGGTGTGTAGGGTACAATCCCCCTACAAAGGGGTAGGGCAATCCTGGTTCTGGCTTAACTGCCAGTTTCAGTATGACCGTTTATTGTTTTTAGCTTTCCCTATGCATTTCAAGCATGTTTTTGCATAGAAAGCTAGGAAGCTGAAACTCTGCAGGTGTGTAGGGTACAATCCCCCCCAAAGGGGGGGGGGCAACCTGGGAGCTAGGAGGCTGAAACTCTGCAGGTGTGTAGGGTACAATCCCCCCAAAAGGGGGGGGGGCAATCTGGGGGGGGCTAGCTAGGAGGCTGAAACTCTGCAGGTGTGTAGGGTACAATCCCCCCAAAAGGGGGGGGGGCATCTGGGGGGGGCTTCTACATAGAGAAAAAATACGTGTGGAAAGTTGTTTTTCTCCAAGAGGGAAAAAGCTAAGAGGCTGAAACCCTGCAGGTGTGTAGGGTACAATCCACCCTACAAACGGGTAGGGCAATCCTGGTTCTGGCTTAACTGCCAGTTTCAGTATGACCGTTTATTGTTTTTAGCTTTCTTTCTGCATTTCAAGCATGTTTCTGCATAGAGAAAAAAATACCTATTGAAAGCTGTTTTCCTCCAAGAGGGAAAAAGCTAGGAGGCTGAAACTCTGCAGGTGTGTAGGGAACAATCCCCCCTACAAAGGGGTAGGGCAATCCTGGTTCTGGCTTAACTGCAAGTTTCAGTATGACCGTTTATTGTTTTTAGCTTTCCCTATGCATTTCAAGCATGTTTCTGCATAGAGAAAAAATACCTATTGAAAGTTGTTTTTCTCCAAGAGGGAAAAAGCTAGGAGGCTGAAACTCTGCAGGTGTGTAGGGTACAATCCACCCTACAAAGGGGTAGGGCAATCCTGGGTCTGGCTCAACTGCCAATCTCAGTATGACCATTTATTGTTTTTAGCTTTCCCTATGCATTTCAAGCATGTTTTTGCATAGAGAAAAAAAAAATGAAAGCATGAGCCTAAATGTTGTCAAAATAGGATTGAATGACTTCCGATCACAGAATATTAATGAAAATGTTAAAAATGTTGCTTATAACACTGTAAATAAAGAACGAGAAAAAAGCCCCATAGAGGCAGGAGAAGCTACATTTTCCTGCCCGCAGGGAGACACTATTTTGGTCTTAGAAACTGTCATACAACCGCCGATTTCATCAAATGTATGTAATGTTAAACAAAGTGTTTTTTTTAAGTGCAAATACTGAGAATATGCCTAAATATTCACAAACAACAAGATTAGAGAGTGTCAGATCTCATAATATGTATGCAATAATACAAAATGTGATATTTAACAGTGATAATATAGAAACAGAAACGAGATCCATAGAGGCGGGAGAAGCCGCATTTCCCTGCCCACCGGTAGGCACTATTTCTGGCTTGCAAACTGTCATACAACCGCGGCAGACATCCAATGCATGTAGTGTTGAACAAAATGTTTTGTTTGGTGCAAAAAATGAAAATATGCTAACAGAACGACAATATAGAGGTTTGGAAGGTGTCAGATCACATAATATGCATGCAAAAATACAAAATGTGATGTTTAACAATAAAAATGCAGAACCTGAAAAAAGAACCATAGAGGCAGGAGAAGCTGCTATTTCCTAACCACAGGGAGACACTATTTTCGACTTGCAAACTTACCAGTTTCAGTATGACCGTTTATTGTTTTTAGCTTTCCCTATCCATTTCAAGCATGTTTCTGCATAGAGATAAAACTTCAACTGGAAACTTGTTTTTCTCCAAGAGGGAAAAAGCTAGGAGGCTGAAACTCTGCAGGTGTGTAGGGTACAATCCCCCCTACAAAGGGGTAGGGCAATCCTGGTTCTGGCTTAACTGCCAGTTTCAGTATGACCGTTTATTGTTTTTAGCTTTCCCTATGCATTTCAGGCATGTTTTTGCATAGAGAAAAAATACCTATGGAAAGTTGTTTTTCTCCAACAGGGAAAAAGCTAGGAGGCTGAAACTCTGCAGGTGTGTAGGGTACAATCCACCCTACAAAGGGGTAGGGCAATCCTGGTTCTGGCTTAACTGCCAGTTTCAGTATGACCGTTTATTGTTTTTAGCTTTCCCTATGCATTTCAAGCATGTTTTGCATAGAGAAAAATACCTATGGAAAGTTGTTTTTCTCCAAGAGGGAAAAAGCTAGGAGGCTGAAACTCTGCAGGTGTGTAGGGTACAATCCACACTACAAAGGGGTAGGGCAATCCTGGTTCTGGCTTAACTGCCAGTTTCAGTATGACCGTTTATTGTTTTTAGCTTTCCCTATGCATTTCAAGCATGTTTCTGCATAGAGAAAAAATACCTATGGAAAGTTGTTTTTCTCCAAGAGGGAAAAAGCTAGGAGGCTGAAACTCTGCAGGTGTGTAGGGTACAATCCACCCTACAAAGGGGTAGGGCAATCCTGGTTCTGGCTTAACTGCCAGTTTCAGTATGACCGTTTATTGTTTTAGCTTTCGCTATGCATTTTGAGCATGTTTCTGCATAGAGAAAAATACCTATGGAAAGTTGTTTTTCTCCAAGAGGGAAAAAGCTAGGAGGCTGAAACTCTGCAGGTGTGTAGGGTACAATCCACCCTACAAAGGGGTAGGGCAATCCTGGTTCTGGCTTAACTGCCAGTTTCAGTATGACCGTTTATTGTTTTTAGCTTTCCTATGCATTTCAAGCATGTTTCTGCATAGAGAAAAAAATACCTATTGAAAGTTGTTTTTCTCCAAGAGGGAAAAAGCTAGGAGGCTGAAACTCTGCAGGTGTGTAGGGTACAATCCCCTACAAAGGGGTAGGGCAATCCTGGTTCTGGCTTAACTGCCAGTTTCAGTATGACCGTTTATTGTTTTTAGCTTTCCCTATGCATTTCAAGCATGTTTTTGCATAGAGAAAAATACCTATGGAAAGTTGTTTTTCTCCAAGAGGGAAAAAGCTAGGAGGCTGAAACTCTGCAGGTGTGTAGGGTACAATAACCCCTACAAAGGGGTAGGGCAATCCTGGTTCTGGCTTAACTGCCAGTTTCAGTATGACCGTTTATTGTTTTAGCTTTCCCTATGCATTTCAAGCATGTTTCTGCATAGAGAAAAATACCTATGGAAAGTTGTTTTTCTCCAAGAGGGAAAAAGCTAGGAGGCTGAAACTCTGCAGGTGTGTAGGGTACAATCCCCCTACAAAGGGGTAGGGCAATCCTGGTTCTGGCTTAACTGCCAGTTTCAGTATGACCGTTTATTGTTTTTAGCTTTCCCTATGCATTTCAAGCATGTTTCTGCATAGAGAAAAATACCTATGGAAAGTTGTTTTTCTCCAAGAGGGAAAAAGCTAGGAGGCTGAAACTCTGCAGGTGTGTAGGGTACAATAACCCCTACAAAGGGGTAGGGCAATCCTGGTTCTGGCTTAACTGCCAGTTTCAGTATGACCGTTTATTGTTTTAGCTTTCCCTATGCATTTCAAGCATGTTTCTGCATAGAGAAAAATACCTATGGAAAGTTGTTTTTCTCCAAGAGGGAAAAAGCTAGGAGGCTGAAACTCTGCAGGTGTGTAGGGTACAATAACCCCTACAAAGGGGTAGGGCAATCCTGGTTCTGGCTTAACTGCCAGTTTCAGTATGACCGTTTATTGTTTTTAGCTTTCCCTATGCATTTCAAGCATGTTTTTGCATAGGAAAAAATACCTATGGAAAGTTGTTTTTCTCCAACAGGGAAAAAGCTAGGAGGCTGAAACTCTGCAGGTGTGTAGGGTACAATCCACCCTACAAAGGGGTAGGGCAATCCTGGTTCTGGCTTAACTGCCAGTTTCAGTATGACCGTTTTTTGTTTTTAGCTTTATTTCTGCATTTCAAGCATGTTTTTGCATAGAGAAAAAATACCTATGGAAAGTTGTTTTTCTCCAAGAGGGAAAAAGCTAGGAGGCTGAAACTCTGCAGGTGTGTAGGGTACAATAACCCCTACAAAGGGGTAGGGCAATCCTGGTTCTGGCTTAACTGCCAGTTTCAGTATGACCGTTTATTGTTTTTAGCTTTCCCTATGCATTTCAAGCATGTTTTTGCATAGAGAAAAAATACCTATGGAAAGTTGTTTTTCTCCAAGAGGGAAAAAGCTAGGAGGCTGAAACTCTGCAGGTGTGTAGGGTACAATCCCCCCTACAAAGGGGTAGGGCAATCCTGGTTCTGGCTTAACTGCCAGTTTCAGTATGACCGTTTATTGTTTTAGCTTTCCCATGCCATTCAAGCATGTTTCTGCAAAGAGCTGCTACATTCACCGATTCTCAAGGTTTCAGCCCTATATCAACGCAGGAATTGATGGATATTACAATGCAAGGTGAAGTGGAGTCTATATCTGGAGTTTTAGTGCCTTCACGACAAGCCAGAGACCTGCAAATATCATCTTTATTGAACTGGGCAGACGAGGTGGAACAGGCCTGTCCTTCAGATTTGCATTTGCAACGGCCCTTATCAGGGCCCCAATCTAGTGCTCAGAGCTCTGTGACTTCTGCTTTAACTGTAAATGATGACCGGAGATGTCTGCAGAGGGATTCCCACTCTGCTCTACTTAAATCTGTTGAAAAAAACGGAAAAAACGGCTTTACTGAGCCAGTGCAGCCTTCTCCGTTAAATCACGCTATTTCAGTTGCTACAACAGCCTCGGGCAAGGTTAACAGCTGTGAATCAGCTGTTTTAACGGCTTCTACAGATCGCAAAGCTAAAGAAGGGGATTTCCCGGTTCTTATAACAGCTAGCGCTGAACAGAAAGTAAAAAACAGCTCAGCATTGCCGTTTAAGGCAGGAAATGTGACACGGGGCTCAAGTTTGATGGAAGAAGCCTCGGGAGGTAGTTTTCAACCTTCTGGCCAAGAAAATAAATCTAACCAGGATCGGAAGGCTTTAATAGAGCAGCGCAATAGCGCTATGTCTGTAATTGACGAAACAGTCTTATCTACATCATCGGGACATATTGCACAGTCTTCTAAAAAGCAGGGGACACTGACTTTGTTAAATGAAGGCTTGCAACAGGGGCAGGACGATCCTACATGCCCTTTTAGGCCAGCAGATGGACCCCGGGTTATGCCTCACTCCCTGTCAACTCAGAGGGATGCCTTGGGGCAGATTAACTCTGGGGATTCTTTATATTTAAAAGGGAAGGAGTGTCATATTAGCACTATTTCTCAGCCTGTGCAGGGACACATGGATGCTTCTTGTGGGAATGTTAATGTTGGACATCGGATTACATCGCAGGCAGATGGTTCCTCTTCTATCCCTGTTACTGGACATAGGTGTACAGAAAAGCTGCAGACTCTTTCCTCCCCGAATTCTAGTATTATAGTTTCTACTGCACAGACACTTGAGATGGATGGAAGTAGGGATGCCATTCATTCTGATGGTCACCAGCCTATGGCAGGGGCAGCACAGCAAGACCCTTTATCTGACACTTCTAGATTGGAGGTATCAAAGGTTGGTTCCTCATATCCTGTCTGGAGTATACAGGCAGATATTACTAAGGGTTCTACTGATGCACAAGCGGCATCATTGGATGACTCATCTCTCGCTCCTGGGAAGGCTCTTATTGGTGCATCGCAGATGACTTCTGGTCCACCCACAGAGGAAAGAGTGTATACTTTTAAAGATAGAGGATCACTTCGCAGGATGGATGATCAGATGGCTTATGAATCTGCTGCTCTCCCTATCAAGACAACTGGTAGAGATTTCTCCTTGAAACGAGGGGGCAATGGTCACCAGTCATCTGATATAGTCACACAGCGCTTAACGAAGGTGAGGAGGCTAGAGGATTTCTCCCGTGGGTCTTTGGTGCAGGAGGATGCTGCAACGTCAATACTTTCTGAAGGGCATCGTACCTATGCTGGGGCCACAGCGGCGACATTACCGGAGCCTACTCCTCCAACGCGATCTCGCATAGTTCACAAACCATCGATAAAGGTTCAGACGGTTGCAGGGACACCCACTAGTAGGGCGGAGATATGGCGTGATCTGTTACAACCCCTGGGGATACCGCTTTCCACCATCTG
>NC_056739.1:1802845795-1802888292 GCF_019279795.1 Protopterus annectens | reverse complement strand
GAATTTTTCTCTATGCAGAAACATGCTTGAAATGCATAGGAAAGCTAAAACAATAAACGGTCATACTGAAACTGGCAGTTAAGCCAGAACCAGGATTGCCCTACCCCTTTGTAGGGTGGATAGTACCCTACACACCTGCAGAGTTTCAGCCTCCTAGCTTTTTCCCTCTTGGAGAAAAACAACTTTCCAGGGTTATTTTTTCTCTATGCAGAAACATGCTTGAAATGCAAAGGAAAAGCTAAAACACAATAAACGGTCATACTGAAACGGCAGTTAAGCCAGAACCAGGATTGCCCTACCCCTTTGTAGGGTGGATAGTACCCTACACACCTGCAGAGTTTCAGCCTCCTAGCTTTTTCCCTCTTGGAGAAAAACAACTTTCCACAGGTATTTTTTTCTCTATGCAGAAACATGCTTGAAATGCATAGGGAAAGCTAAAAACAATAAACGGTCATACTGAAACTGGCAGTTAAGCCAGAACCAGGATTGCCCTACCCCTTTGTAGGGTGGATAGTACCCTACACACCTGCAGAGTTTCAGCCTCCTAGCTTTTTCCCTCTTGGAGAAAAAAAAACTTTCCAGGGTTATTTTTCTCTATGCAGAAACATGCTTGAAATGCATATGAAAGCTTAAAACAATAAACGGTCATACTGAAACTGGCAGTTAAGCCAGAACCAGGATTGCCCTACCCCTTTGTAGGGTGGATAGTACCCTACACACCTGCAGAGTTTCAGCCTCCTAGCTTTTTCCCTCTTGGAGAAAAACAACTTTCCAGGGTTATTTTTCTCTATGCAGAAACATGCTTGAAATGCATAGGAAAGCTAAAACAATAAACGGTCATACTGAAACTGGCAGTTAAGCCAGAACCAGGATTGCCCTACCCCTTTGTAGGGTGGATAGTACCCTACACACCTGCAGAGTTTCAGCCTCCTAGCTTTTTCCCTCTTGGAGAAAAACAACTTTCCACAGGTATTTTTTCTCTATGCAGAAACATGCTTGAAATGCATAGGAAAGCTAAAAACAATAAACGGTCATACTGAAACTGGCAGTTAAGCCAGAACCAGGATTGCCCTACCCCTTTGTAGGGTGGATAGTACCCTACACACCTGCAGAGTTTCAGCCTCCTAGCTTTTTCCCTCTTGGAGAAAAACAACTTTCCAGGGTTATTTTTCTCTATGCAGAAACATGCTTGAAATGCATAGGAAAGCTAAAAACAATAAACGGTCATACTGAAACTGGCAGTTAAGCCAGAACCAGGATTGCCCTACCCCTTTGTAGGGTGGATAGTACCCTACACACCTGCAGAGTTTCAGCCTCCTAGCTTTTTCCCTCTTGGAGAAAAACAACTTTCCACAGGTATTTTTTCTCTATGCAGAAACATGCTTGAAATGCATAGGAAAGCTAAAAACAATAAACGGTCATACTGAAACTGGCAGTTAAGCCAGAACCAGGATTGCCCTACCCCTTTGTAGGGTGGATAGTACCCTACACACCTGCAGAGTTTCAGCCTCCTAGCTTTTTCCCTCTTGGAGAAAAACAACTTTCCAGGGTTATTTTTTCTCTATGCAGAAACATGCTTGAAATGCATAGGAAAGCTAAAAACAATAAACGGTCATACTGAAACTGGCAGTTAAGCCAGAACCAGGATTGCCCTACCCCTTTGTAGGGTGGATAGTACCCTACACACCTGCAGAGTTTCAGCCTCCTAGCTTTTTCCCTCTTGGAGAAAAACAACTTTCCACAGGTATTTTTTCTCTATGCAGAAACATGCTTGAAATGCATAGGGAAAGCTAAAACAATAAACGGTCATACTGAAACTGGCAGTTAAGCCAGAACCAGGATTGCCCTACCCCTTTGTAGGGTGGATAGTACCCTACACACCTGCAGAGTTTCAGCCTCCTAGCTTTTTCCTCTTGGAGAAAAACAACTTTCCAGGGTTATTTTTTTTCTATGCAGAAACATGCTTGAAATGCATAGGAAAGCTAAAAACAATAAACGGTCATACTGAAACTGGCAGTTAAGCCAGAACCAGGATTGCCCTACCCCTTTGTAGGGTGGATAGTACCCTACACACCTGCAGAGTTTCAGCCTCCTAGCTTTTTCCCTCTTGGAGAAAAACAACTTTCCAGGGTTATTTTTTCTCTATGCAGAAACATGCTTGAAATGCATAGGGAAAGCTAAAAACAATAAACGGTCATACTGAAACTGGCAGTTAAGCCAGAACCAGGATTGCCCTACCCCTTTGTAGGGTGGATAGTACCCTACACACCTGCAGAGTTTCAGCCTCCTAGCTTTTTCCTCTTGGAGAAAAACAACTTTCCAGGGTTATTTTTTCTCTATGCAGAAACATGCTTGAAATGCATAGGGAAAGCTAAAAACAATAAACGGTCATACTGAAACTGGCAGTTAAGCCAGAACCAGGATTGCCCTACCCCTTTGTAGGGTGGATAGTACCCTACACACCTGCAGAGTTTCAGCCTCCTAGCTTTTTCCCTCTTGGAGAAAAACAACTTTCCAGGGGTATTTTTCTCTATGCAGAAACATGCTTAAAATGCATATGGAAAGTTAAAAGAATAAACGGTCATACTGAAACTGGCAGTTAAGCCAGAACCAGGATTGCCCTACCCCTTTGTAGGGTGGATAGTACCCTACACACCTGCAGAGTTTCAGCCTCCTAGCTTTTTCCTCTTGGAGAAAAACAACTTTCCAGGGTTATTTTTTCTCTATGCAGAAACATGCTTGAAATGCATAGGGAAAGCCAAACAATAAACGGTCATACTGAAACTGGCAGTTAAGCCAGAACCAGGATTGCCCTACCCCTTTGTAGGGTGGATAGTACCCTACACACCTGCAGAGTTTCAGCCTCCTAGCTTTTTCCCTCTTGGAGAAAAACAACTTTCCATAGGTATTTTTTCTCTATGCAAAAACATGCTTGAAATGCATAGGAAAGCTAAAAATAATAAACGGTCATACTGAAACTGGCAGTTAAGCCAGAACCAGGATTGCCCTACCCCTTTGTAGGGTGGATAGTACCCTACACACCTGCAGAGTTTCAGCCTCCTAGCTTTTTCCCTCTTGGAGAAAAACAACTTTCCAGGGTTATTTTTTCTCTATGCAGAAACATGCTTGAAATGCATAGGAAAGCTAAAACAATAAACGGTCATACTGAAACTGGCAGTTAAGCCAGAACCAGGATTGCCCTACCCCTTTGTAGGGTGGATAGTACCCTACACACCTGCAGAGTTTCAGCCTCCTAGCTTTTTCCCTCTTGGAGAAAAACAACTTTCCACAGGTATTTTTTCTCTATGCAGAAACATGCTTGAAATGCATAGGGAAAGCTAAAAACAATAAACGGTCATACTGAAACTGGCAGTTAAGCCAGAACCAGGATTGCCCTACCCCTTTGTAGGGTGGATAGTACCCTACACACCTGCAGAGTTTCAGCCTCCTAGCTTTTTCCCTCTTGGAGAAAAACAACTTTCCACACGTATTTTTTCTCTATGCAGAAACATGCTTGAAATGCATAGGGAAAGCTAAAAACAATAAACGGTCATACTGAAACTGGCAGTTAAGCCAGAACCAGGATTGCCCTACCCCTTTGTAGGGTGGATAGTACCCTACACACCTGCAGAGTTTCAGCCTCCTAGCTTTTTCCCTCTTGGAGAAAAACAAGTTTCCAGGGGTATTTTTTCTCTATGCAGAAACATGCTTGAAATACATAGGGAAAGCTAAAAACAATAAACGGTCATACTGAAACTGGCAGTTAAGCCAGAACCAGGATTGCCCTACCCCTTTGTAGGGTGGATAGTACCCTACACACCTGCAGAGTTTCAGCCTCCTAGCTTTTTCCCTCTTGGAGAAAAACAACTTTCCACAGGTATTTTTTCTCTATGCAGAAACATGCTTGAAATGCATAGGGAAAGCTAAAACAATAAACGGTCATACTGAAACTGGCAGTTAAGCCAGAACCAGGATTGCCCTACCCCTTTGTAGGGTGGATAGTACCCTACACACCTGCAGAGTTTCAGCCTCCTAGCTTTTTCCCTCTTGGAGAAAAACAACTTTCCAGGGTATTTTTTCTCTATGCAGAAACATGCTTGAAATGCATAGGGAAAGCTAAAAACAATAAACGGTCATACTGAAACTGGCAGTTAAGCCAGAACCAGGATTGCCCTACCCCTTTGTAGGGTGGATAGTACCCTACACACCTGCAGAGTTTCAGCCTCCTAGCTTTTTCCCTCTTGGAGAAAAACAACTTTCCAGGGTTATTTTTTCTCTATGCAGAAACATGCTTGAAATGCATAGGAACAGCTAAAACAATAAACGGTCATACTGAAACTGGCAGTTAAGCCAGAACCAGGATTGCCCTACCCCTTTGTAGGGTGGATAGTACCCTACACACCTGCAGAGTTTCAGCCTCCTAGCTTTTTCCCTCTTGGAGAAAAACAACTTTCCAGGGTTATTTTTCTCTATGCAGAAACATGCTTGAAATGCATAGGGAAAGCTAAAAACAATAAACGGTCATACTGAAACTGGCAGTTAAGCCAGAACCAGGATTGCCCTACCCCTTTGTAGGGTGGATAGTACCCTACACACCTGCAGAGTTTCAGCCTCCTAGCTTTTTCCCTCTTGGAGAAAAACAACTTTCCAGGGTATTTTTTCTCTATGCAGAAACATGCTTGAAATGCATAGGAAAGCTAAAAACAATAAACGGTCATACTGAAACTGGCAGTTAAGCCAGAACCAGGATTGCCCTACCCCTTTGTAGGGTGGATTGTACCCTACACACCTGCAGAGTTTCAGCCTCCTAGCTTTTTCCCTCTTGGAGAAAAACAACTTTCCAGGGTTATTTTTTCTCTATGCAGAAACATGCTTGAAATGCATAGGAAAGCTAAAACAATAAACGGTCATACTGAAACTGGCAGTTAAGCCAGAACCAGGATTGCCCTACCCCTTTGTAGGGTGGATTGTACCCTACACACCTGCAGAGTTTCAGCCTCCTAGCTTTTTCCCTCTTGGAGAAAAACAACTTTCCACAGGTATTTTTTCTCTATGCAGAAACATGCTTGAAATGCATAGGGAAAGCTAAAAACAATAAACGGTCATACTGAAACTGGCAGTTAAGCCAGAACCAGGATTGCCCTACCCCTTTGTAGGGTGGATTGTACCCTACACACCTGCAGAGTTTCAGCCTCCTAGCTTTTCCCTCTTGGAGAAAAACAACTTTCCAGGGTTATTTTTCTCTATGCAGAAACATGCTTGAAATGCATATGGAAAGCTAATACAATAAACGGTCATACTGAAACTGGCAGTTAAGCCAGAACCAGGATTGCCCTACCCCTTTGTAGGGTGGATTGTACCCTACACACCTGCAGAGTTTCAGCCTCCTAGCTTTTTCCCTCTTGGAGAAAAACAACTTTCCACAGGTATTTTTTCTCTATGCAGAAACATGCTTGAAATGCATAGGGAAAGCTAAAACAATAAACGGTCATACTGAAACTGGCAGTTAAGCCAGAACCAGGATTGCCCTACCCCTTTGTAGGGTGGATTGTACCCTACACACCTGCAGAGTTTCAGCCTCCTAGCTTTTTCCCTCTTGGAGAAAAACAACTTTCCAGGGTTATTTTTTCTCTATGCAGAAACATGCTTGAAATGCATAGGAAAGGCTAAAAACAATAAACGGTCATACTGAAACTGGCAGTTAAGCCAGAACCAGGATTGCCCTACCCCTTTGTAGGGTGGATTGTACCCTACACACCTGCAGAGTTTCAGCCTCCTAGCTTTTTCCCTCTTGGAGAAAAACAACTTTCCAGGGTTATTTTTTCTCTATGCAGAAACATGCTTGAAATGCATAGGAAAGGCTAAAAACAATAAACGGTCATACTGAAACTGGCAGTTAAGCCAGAACCAGGATTGCCCTACCCCTTTGTAGGGTGGATTGTACCCTACACACCTGCAGAGTTTCAGCCTCCTAGCTTTTTCCCTCTTGGAGAAAAACAACTTTCCACAGGTATTTTTTCTCTATGCAGAAACATGCTTGAAATGCATAGGAAAGCTAAAAACAATAAACGGTCATACTGAAACTGGCAGTTAAGCCAGAACCAGGATTGCCCTACCCCTTTGTAGGGTGGATTGTACCCTACACACCTGCAGAGTTTCAGCCTCCTAGCTTTTTCCCTCTTGGAGAAAAACAACTTTCCATAGGTATTTTTTCTCTATGCAGAAACATGCTTGAAATGCATAGGGAAAGCTAAAACAATAAACGGTCATACTGAAACTGGCAGTTAAGCCAGAACCAGGATTGCCCTACCCCTTTGTAGGGTGGATTGTACCCTACACACCTGCAGAGTTTCAGCCTCCTAGCTTTTTCCCTCTTGGAGAAAAACAACTTTCCAGGGTTATTTTTCTCTATGCAGAAACATGCTTGAAATGCATAGGGAAAGCTAAAAACAATAAACGGTCATACTGAAACTGGCAGTTAAGCCAGAACCAGGATTGCCCTACCCCTTTGTAGGGTGGATTGTACCCTACACACCTGCAGAGTTTCAGCCTCCTAGCTTTTTCCCTCTTGGAGAAAAACAACTTTCCAGGGTTATTTTTCTCTATGCAGAAACATGCTTAAAATGCATAGGAAAGCTAAAAACAATAAACGGTCATACTGAAACTGGCAGTTAAGCCAGAACCAGGATTGCCCTACCCCTTTGTAGGGTGGATTGTACCCTACACACCTGCAGAGTTTCAGCCTCCTAGCTTTTTCCCTCTTGGAGAAAAACAACTTTCCACAGGTATTTTTTCTCTATGCAGAAACATGCTTGAAATGCATAGGAAAGCTAAAAACAATAAACGGTCATACTGAAACTGGCAGTTAAGCCAGAACCAGGATTGCCCTACCCCTTTGTAGGGTGGATTGTACCCTACACACCTGCAGAGTTTCAGCCTCCTAGCTTTTTCCCTCTTGGAGAAAAACAACTTTCCAGGGTTATTTTTTCTCTATGCAGAAACATGCTTGAAATGCATAGGGAAAGCTAAAAACAATAAACGGTCATACTGAAACTGGCAGTTAAGCCAGAACCAGGATTGCCCTACCCCTTTGTAGGGTGGATTGTACCCTACACACCTGCAGAGTTTCAGCCTCCTAGCTTTTTCCCTCTTGGAGAAAAACAACTTTCCAGGGTTATTTTTCTCTATGCAGAAACATGCTTGATATGCATAGGGAAAGCTAAAACAATAAACGGTCATACTGAAACTGGCAGTTAAGCCAGAACCAGGATTGCCCTACCCCTTTGTAGGGTGGATTGTACCCTACACACCTGCAGAGTTTCAGCCTCCTAGCTTTTTCCCTCTTGGAGAAAAACAACTTTCCATAGGTATTTTTTCTCTATGCAGAAACATGCTTGAAATGCATAGGGAAAGCTAAAACAATAAACGGTCATACTGAAACTGGCAGTTAAGCCAGAACCAGGATTGCCCTACCCTTTGTAGGGTGGATTGTACCCTACACACCTGCAGAGTTTCAGCCTCCTAGCTTTTTCCCTCTTGGAGAAAAACAACTTTCCATAGGTATTTTTCTCTATGCAAAAACATGCTTGAAATGCATAGGGAAAGCTAAAACAATAAACGGTCATACTGAAACTGGCAGTTAAGCCAGAACCAGGATTGCCCTACCCCTTTGTAGGGTGGATTGTACCCTACACACCTGCAGAGTTTCAGCCTCCTAGCTTTTTCCCTCTTGGAGAAAAACAACTTTCCATAGGTATTTTTTCTCTATGCAGAAACATGCTTGAAATGCATAGGAAAGCTAAAAACAATAAACGGTCATACTGAAACTGGCAGTTAAGCCAGAACCAGGATTGCCCTACCCCTTTGTAGGGTGGATTGTACCCTACACACCTGCAGAGTTTCAGCCTCCTAGCTTTTTCCCTCTTGGAGAAAAACAACTTTCCATAGGTATTTTTCTCTATGCAGAAACATGCTTGAAATGCATAGGGAAAGCTAAAACAATAAACGGTCATACTGAAACTGGCAGTTAAGCCAGAACCAGGATTGCCCTACCCCTTTGTAGGGTGGATTGTACCCTACACACCTGCAGAGTTTCAGCCTCCTAGCTTTTTCCCTCTTGGAGAAAAACAACTTTCCATAGGTATTTTTTTCTCTATGCAAAAACATGCTTGAAATGCATAGGGAAAGCTAAAAACAATAAACGGTCATACTGAAACTGGCAGTTAAGCCAGAACCAGGATTGCCCTACCCCTTTGTAGGGTGGATTGTACCCTACACACCTGCAGAGTTTCAGCCTCCTAGCTTTTTCCCTCTTGGAGAAAAACAACTTTCCATAGGTATTTTTCTCTATGCAGAAACATGCTTGAAATGCATAGGGAAAGCTAAAAACAATAAACGGTCATACTGAAACTGGCAGTTAAGCCAGAACCAGGATTGCCCTACCCCTTTGTAGGGTGGATTGTACCCTACACACCTGCAGAGTTTCAGCCTCCTAGCTTTTTCCCTCTTGGAGAAAAACAACTTTCCATAGGTATTTTTTCTCTATGCAGAAACATGCTTGAAATGCATAGGGAAAGCTAAAAACAATAAACGGTCATACTGAAACTGGCAGTTAAGCCAGAACCAGGATTGCCCTACCCCTTTGTAGGGTGGATTGTACCCTACACACCTGCAGAGTTTCAGCCTCCTAGCTTTTTCCCTCTTGGAGAAAAACAACTTTCCAGGTATTTTTTCTCTATGCAGAAACATGCTTGAAATGCATAGGGAAAGCTAAAAACAATAAACGGTCATACTGAAACTGGCAGTTAAGCCAGAACCAGGATTGCCCTACCCCTTTGTAGGGTGGATTGTACCCTACACACCTGCAGAGTTTCAGCCTCCTAGCTTTTTCCCTCTTGGAGAAAAACAACTTTCCATAGGTATTTTTCTCTATGCAGAAACATGCTTGAAATGCATAGGGAAAGCTAAAAACAATAAACGGTCATACTGAAACTGGCAGTTAAGCCAGAACCAGGATTGCCCTACCCCTTTGTAGGGTGGATTGTACCCTACACACCTGCAGAGTTTCAGCCTCCTAGCTTTTTCCCTCTTGGAGAAAAACAACTTTCCATAGGTATTTTTAATCTATGCAGAAACATGCTTGAAATGCATAGGGAAAGCTAAAACAATAAACGGTCATACTGAAACTGGCAGTTAAGCCAGAACCAGGATTGCCCTACCCCTTTGTAGGGTGGATTGTACCCTACACACCTGCAGAGTTTCAGCCTCCTAGCTTTTTCCCTCTTGGAGAAAAACAACTTTCCATAGGTATTTTTCTCTATGCAGAAACATGCTTGAAATGCATAGGGAAAGCTAAAAACAATAAACGGTCATACTGAAACTGGCAGTTAAGCCAGAACCAGGATTGCCCTACCCCTTTGTAGGGTGGATTGTACCCTACACACCTGCAGAGTTTCAGCCTCCTAGCTTTTTTCCTCTTGGAGAAAAACAACTTTCCATAGGTATTTTTTCTCTATGCAGAAACATGCTTGAAATGCATAGGGAAAGCTAAAAACAATAAACGGTCATACTGAAACTGGCAGTTAAGCCAGAACCAGGATTGCCCTACCCCTTTGTAGGGTGGATTGTACCCTACACACCTGCAGAGTTTCAGCCTCCTAGCTTTTTCCCTCTTGGAGAAAAACAACTTTCCACAGGTATTTTTTCTCTATGCAGAAACATGCTTGAAATGCATAGGGAAAGCTAAAAACAATAAACGGTCATACTGAAACTGGCAGTTAAGCCAGAACCAGGATTGCCCTACCCCTTTGTAGGGTGGATTGTACCCTACACACCTGCAGAGTTTCAGCCTCCTAGCTTTTTCCCTCTTGGAGAAAAACAACTTTCCATAGGTATTTTTTCTCTATGCAGAAACATGCTTGAAATGCATAGGGAAAGCTAAAAACAATAAACGGTCATACTGAAACTGGCAGTTAAGCCAGAACCAGGATTGCCCTACCCCTTTGTAGGGTGGATTGTACCCTACACACCTGCAGAGTTTCAGCCTCCTAGCTTTTTCCCTCTTGGAGAAAAACAACTTTCCATAGGTATTTTTCTCTATGCAGAAACATGCTTGAAATGCATAGGGAAAGCTAAAACAATAAACGGTCATACTGAAACTGGCAGTTAAGCCAGAACCAGGATTGCCCTACCCCTTTGTAGGGTGGATTGTACCCTACACACCTGCAGAGTTTCAGCCTCCTAGCTTTTTCCCTCTTGGAGAAAAACAACTTTCCATAGGTATTTTTCTCTATGCAGAAACATGCTCAAAATGCATAGGAAAGCTAAAAACAATAAACGGTCATACTGAAACTGGCAGTTAAGCCAGAACCAGGATTGCCCTACCCCTTTGTAGGGTGGATTGTACCCTACACACCTGCAGAGTTTCAGCCTCCTAGCTTTTTCCCTCTTGGAGAAAAACAACTTTCCATAGGTATTTTTTCTCTATGCAGAAACATGCTTGAAATGCATAGGAAAGCTAAAAACAATAAACGGTCATACTGAAACTGGCAGTTAAGCCAGAACCAGGATTGCCCTACCCCTTTGTAGGGTGGATTGTACCCTACACACCTGCAGAGTTTCAGCCTCCTAGCTTTTTCCCTCTTGGAGAAAAACAACTTTCCATAGGTATTTTTCTCTATGCAGAAACATGCTTGAAATGCATAGGGAAAGCTAAAAACAATAAACGGTCATACTGAAACTGGCAGTTAAGCCAGAACCAGGATTGCCCTACCCCTTTGTAGGGTGGATTGTACCCTACACACCTGCAGAGTTTCAGCCTCCTAGCTTTTTCCCTCTTGGAGAAAAACAACTTTCCATAGGTATTTTTCTCTATGCAGAAACATGCTTGAAATGCATAGGGAAAGCTAAAAACAATAAACGGTCATACTGAAACTGGCAGTTAAGCCAGAACCAGGATTGCCCTACCCCTTTGTAGGGTGGATTGTACCCTACACACCTGCAGAGTTTCAGCCTCCTAGCTTTTTCCCTCTTGGAGAAAAACAACTTTCCATAGGTATTTTTTCTCTATGCAGAAACATGCTTGAAATGCATAGGAAAGCTAAAAACAATAAACGGTCATACTGAAACTGGCAGTTAAGCCAGAACCAGGATTGCCCTACCCCTTTGTAGGGTGGATTGTACCCTACACACCTGCAGAGTTTCAGCCTCCTAGCTTTTTCCCTCTTGGAGAAAAACAACTTTCCATAGGTATTTTTTCTCTATGCAGAAACATGCTTGAAATGCATAGGGAAAGCTAAAAACAATAAACGGTCATACTGAAACTGGCAGTTAAGCCAGAACCAGGATTGCCCTACCCCTTTGTAGGGTGGATTGTACCCTACACACCTGCAGAGTTTCAGCCTCCTAGCTTTTTCCCTCTTGGAGAAAAACAACTTTCCATAGGTATTTTTTCTCTATGCAGAAACATGCTTGAAATGCATAGGGAAAGCTAAAAACAATAAACGGTCATACTGAAACTGGCAGTTAAGCCAGAACCAGGATTGCCCTACCCCTTTGTAGGGTGGATTGTACCCTACACACCTGCAGAGTTTCAGCCTCCTAGCTTTTTCCCTCTTGGGGAAAAACAACTTTCCATAGGTATTTTTTCTCTATGCAGAAACATGCTTGAAATGCATAGGGAAAGCTAAAAACAATAAACGGTCATACTGAAACTGGCAGTTAAGCCAGAACCAGGATTGCCCTACCCCTTTGTAGGGTGGATTGTACCCTACACACCTGCAGAGTTTCAGCCTCCTAGCTTTTTCCCTCTTGGAGAAAAACAACTTTCCATAGGTATTTTTTCTCTATGCAGAAACATGCTTGAAATGCATAGGGAAAGCTAAAAACAATAAACGGTCATACTGAAACTGGCAGTTAAGCCAGAACCAGGATTGCCCTACCCCTTTGTAGGGTGGATTGTACCCTACACACCTGCAGAGTTTCAGCCTCCTAGCTTTTTCCCTCTTGGAGAAAAACAACTTTCCATAGGTATTTTTTTCTCTATGCAGAAACATGCTTGAAATGCATAGGGAAAGCTAAAAACAATAAACGGTCATACTGAAACTGGCAGTTAAGCCAGAACCAGGATTGCCCTACCCCTTTGTAGGGGGGATTGTACCCTACACACCTGCAGAGTTTCAGCCTCCTAGCTTTTTCCCTCTTGGAGAAAAACAACTTTCCATAAGTATTTTTTCTCTATGCAAAAACATGCCTGAAATGCATAGGGAAAGCTAAAAACAATAAACGGTCATACTGAAACTGGCAGTTAAGCCAGAACCAGGATTGCCCTACCCCTTTGTAGGGGGGATTGTACCCTACACACCTGCAGAGTTTCAGCCTCCTAGCTTTTTCCCTCTTGGAGAAAAACAACTTTCCATAGGTATTTTTCTCTATGCAAAAACATGCTTGAAATGCATAGGGAAAGCTAAAAACAATAAACGGTCATACTGAAACTGGCAGTTAAGCCAGAACCAGGATTGCCCTACCCCTTTGTAGGGGGGATTGTACCCTACACACCTGCAGAGTTTCAGCCTCTTAGCTTTTTCCCTCTTGGGGAAAAACAAGTTTCCATTTGAACTTTTTTCTCTATGCAGAAACATGCTTGAAATGGATAGGGAAAGCTAAAAACAATAAACGGTCATACTGAAACTGGTAAGTTTGCAAGCCGAAAATAGTGTCTCCCTGTGGTAAGAAAAAGCAGCTTGTCCTGCCTCTATGGTTCTTTTTTCAGGTTCTGCATTTTTATTGTTAAACATCACATTTTGTATTTTTGCATGCATATTGTGTGATCTGACACCTTCTAAACCTCTATTTTTTCGTTCTGTTAGCATATTTACATTTTTTGCACCAAACAAAACATTTTGTTCAACACTACATGCATTGGATGTCTGCCGCGGTTGTATGACAGTTTGCAAGCCAGAAATAGTGCCTACCGGTGGTCAGGGAAATGCGGCTTCTCCCGCCTCTATGGATCTCGTTTCTGTTTCTATATTATCACTGTTAAATATCACATTTTGTATTATTGCATAGATATTATGAGATCTGACACTCTCTAATCTTGTTTTTTGTGAATCTTTAGGCATATTCTCAGTATTTGCACTTAAAAAAACACTTTGTTTAACATTACATACATTTGATGAAATCGGCGGTTGTATGACAGTTTTAAGCCCAAAATAGTGTCTCCCTGCGGGCAGGAAAATGTAGCTTCTCCTGCCTCTATGGAGCTTTTTTCTCGTTCTTTATTTACAGTGTTATAAGCAACATTTTTAACATTTTCATTAATATTCTGTGATCGGAAGTCATTCAATCCTATTTTGACAACATTTAGGCTCATGCTTTCATTTTTTTTTTCTCTATGCAAAAACATGCTTGAAATGCATAGGGAAAGCTAAAAAATATAAATGGTCATACTGAGATTGGCAGTTGAGCCAGACCCAGGATTGCCCTACCCCTTTGTAGGGTTGATTGTACCCTACACACCTGCAGAGTTTCAGCCTCCTAGCTTTTTCCCTCTTGGAGAAAAACAGCTTTCAATAGGTATTTTTTTCTCTATGCAAAAACATGCTTGAAATGCATAGGGAAAGCTAAAAACAATAAACGGCCATACTGAAACTGGCAGTTAAGCCAGAACCAGGATTGCCCTACCCGTTTGTAGGGGGGATTGTACCCTACACACCTGCAGGGTTTCAGCCTCTTAGCTTTTTCCCTCTTGGAGAAAAACAACTTTCCACACGTATTTTTTCTCTATGCAGAAACATGCTTGAAATGCATAGGGAAAGCTAAAAACAATAAACGGTCATACTGAAACTGGCAGTTAAGCCAGAACCAGGATTGCCCTACCCCTTTGTAGGGGGGATTGTACCCTACACACCTGCAGAGTTTCAGCCTCCTAGCTTTTTCCCTCTTGGAGAAAAACAACTTTCCATAGGTATTTTTTCTCTATGCAAAAACATGCCTGAAATGCATAGGGAAAGCTAAAAACAATAAACGGTCATACTGAAACTGGCAGTTAAGCCAGAACCAGGATTGCCCTACCCCTTTGTAGGGGGGATTGTACCCTACACACCTGCAGAGTTTCAGCCTCCTAGCTTTTTCCCTCTTGGAGAAAAACAAGTTTCCAGTTGAAGTTTTATCTCTATGCAAAAACATGCTTGAAATGCATAGGGAAAGCTAAAAACAATAAACGGTCATACTGAAACTGGTAAGTTTGCAAGCCGAAAATAGTGTCTCCCTGTGGTAGGAAAAAGCAGCTTCTCCTGCCTCTATGGTTCTTTTTTCAGGTTCTGCATTTTTATTGTTAAACATCACATTTTGTATTTTTGCATGCATATTGTGTGATCTGACACCTTCTAAACCTCTATTTTTTCGTTCTGTTAGCATATTTTCATTTTTTGCACCAAACAAAACATTTTGTTCAACACTACATGCATTGGATGTCTGCCGCGGTTGTATGACAGTTTGCAAGCCAGAAATAGTGCCTACCGGTGGGCAGGGAAATGCGGCTTCTCCCGCCTCTATGGATCCGTTTCTGTTTCTATATTATCACTGTTAAATATCACATTTTGTATTATTGCATACATATTATGAGATCTGACACTCTCTAATCTTGTTTTTTCTGAATCTTTAGGCATATTCTCAGTATTTGCACTTAAAAAAACACTTTGTTTAACATTACATACATTTGATGAAATCGGCGGTTGTATGACAGTTTCTAAGACCAAAATAGTGTCTCCCTGCGGTCAGGAAAATGTAGCTTCTCCTGCCTCTATGGAGCTTTTTTCTCGTTCTTTATTTACAGTGTTATAAGCAACATTTTTAACATTTTCATTAATATTCTGTGATCGGAAGTCATTCAATCCTATTTTGACAACATTTAGGCTCATGCTTTCATTTTTTTTTTTCTCTATGCAAAAACATGCTTGAAATGCATAGGGAAAGCTAAAAACAATAAATGGTCATACTGAGATTGGCAGTTGAGCCAGACCCAGGATTGCCCTACCCCTTTGTAGGGTTGATTGTACCCTACACACCTGCAGAGTTTCAGCCTCCTAGCTTTTTCCCTCTTGGAGAAAAACAACTTTCCATAGGTATTTTTTCTCTATGCAAAAACATGCTTGAAATGCATAGGGAAAGCTAAAAACAATAAACGGTCATACTGAAACTGGCAGTTAAGCCAGAACCAGGATTGCCCTACTCCTTTGTAGGTGGGATTGTACCCTACACACCTGCAGAGTTTCAGCCTCCTAGCTTTTTCCCTCTTGGAGAAAAACAGCTTTCAATATGTATTTTTTCTCTATGCAGAAACATGCTTGAAATGCAGAAAGAAAGCTAAAAACAATAAACGGTCATACTGAAACTGGCAGTTAAGCCAGAACCAGGATTGCCCTACCCCTTTGTAGGGTGGATTGTAACCTACACACCTGCAGGGTTTCAGCCTCTTAGCTTTTTCCCTCTTGGAGAAAAACAACTTTCCATAGGTATTTTTTCTCTATGCAAAAACATGCTTGAAATGCATAGGGAAAGCTAAAAACAATAAACGGTCATACTGAAACTTGCAGTTAAGCCAGAACCAGGATTGCCCTACCCCTTTGTAGGGGGGATTGTTCCCTACACACCTGCAGAGTTTCAGCCTCCTAGCTTTTCCCTCTTGGAGAAAAACAACTTTCCATAGGTATTTTTTCTCTATGCAGAAACATGCTTGAAATGCATAGGAAAGCTAAAACAATAAACGGTCATACTGAAACTGGCAGTTAAGCCAGAACCAGGATTGCCCTACCCCTTTGTAGGGTGGATTGTACCCTACACACCTGCAGAGTTTCAGCCTCCTAGCTTTTTCCCTCTTGGAGAAAAACAACTTTCCATAGGTATTTTTCTCTATGCAGAAACATGCTTGAAATGCATAGGGAAAGCTAAAAACAATAAACGGTCATACTGAAACTGGCAGTTAAGCCAGAACCAGGATTGCCCTACCCCTTTGTAGGGGGATTGTACCCTACACACCTGCAGAGTTTCAGCCTCCTAGCTTTTTCCCTCTTGGAGAAAAACAACTTTCCATAGGTATTTTTCCCTATGCAGAAACATGCTTGAAATGCATAGGGAAAGCTAAAACAATAAACGGTCATACTGAAACTGGCAGTTAAGCCAGAACCAGGATTGCCCTACCCCTTTGTAGGGGGGATTGTACCCTACACACCTGCAGAGTTTCAGCCTCCTAGCTTTTTCCCTCTTGGAGAAAAACAACTTTCCATAGGTATTTTTTTCTCTATGCAGAAACATGCTTGAAATGCATAGGGAAAGCTAAAAACAATAAACGGTCATACTGAAACTGGCAGTTAAGCCAGAACCAGGATTGCCCTACCCCTTTGTAAGGTGGATTGTACCCTACACACCTGCAGAGTTTCAGCCTCCTAGCTTTTTCCCTGTTGGAGAAAAACAACTTTCCATAGGTATTTTTTCTCTATGCAAAAACATGCTTGAAATGCATAGGGAAAGCTAAAAACAATAAACGGTCATACTGAAACTGGCAGTTAAGCCAGAACCAGGATTGCACTACCCCTTTGTAGGGGGGGTTGTACCCTACACACCTG
This sequence comes from Protopterus annectens, assembly GCF_019279795.1. Taxonomy (NCBI): domain Eukaryota; kingdom Metazoa; phylum Chordata; order Ceratodontiformes; family Protopteridae; genus Protopterus; species Protopterus annectens. The sequence goes on along the minus strand of NC_056739.1, from coordinate 1,802,871,667 downwards.
CAGAGTTTCAGCCTCCTAGCTTTTTCCCTCTTGGAGAAAAACAGCTTTCAATAGGTCATACAACCGCGGCAGACATCCAATGCATGTAGTGTTGAACAAAATGTTTTGTTTGGTGCAAAAAATGAAAATATGCTAACAGAACGACAAAATAGAGGTTTAGAATGTGTCAGATCACACAATATGCATGCAAAAATACAAAATGTGATGTTTAACAATAAAAATGCAGAACCTGAAAAAAGAACCATAGAGGCAGGAGAAGCTGCTTTTTCCTACCCACAGGGAGACACTATTTTCGGCTTGCAAACTTACCAGTTTCAGTATGACCGTTTATTGTGTTTAGCTTTCCCTATCCATTTCAAGCATGTTTCTGCATAGAGAAAAAACTTCAACTGGAAACTTGTTTTTCCCCAAGAGGGAAAAAGCTAGGAGGCTGAAACTCTGCAGGTGTGTAGGGTACAATCCCCCTACAAAGGGGTAGGGCAATCCTGGTTCTGGCTTAACTGCCAGTTTCAGTATGACCGTTTATTGTTTTTAGCTTTCCCTATGCATTTCAGGCATGTTTTTGCATAGAGAAAAAATACCTATGGAAAGTTGTTTTTCTCCAAGAGGGAAAAAGCTAGGAGGCTGAAACTCTGCAGGTGTGTAGGGTACAATCCCCCCTACAAAGGGGTAGGGCAGTCCTGGTTCTGGCTTAACTGCCAGTTTCAGTATGACCGTTTATTGTTTTTAGCTTTCCCTATGCATTTCAAGCATGTTTTTGCATAGAGAAAAATACCTATGGAAAGTTGTTTTTCTCCAAGAGGGAAAAAGCTAGGAGGCTGAAACTCTGCAGGTGTGTAGGGTACAATAACCCCTACAAAGGGGTAGGGCAATCCTGGTTCTGGCTTAACTGCCAGTTTCAGTATGACCGTTTATTGTTTTTAGCTTTCCCTATGCATTTCAAGCATGTTTTTGCATAGAGAAAAAATACCTATGGAAAGTTGTTTTTCTCCAAGAGGGAAAAAGCTAGGAGGCTGAAACTCTGCAGGTGTGTAGGGTACAATCCACCCTACAAAGGGGTAGGGCAATCCTGGTTCTGGCTTAACTGCCAGTTTCAGTATGACCGTTTATTGTTTTAGCTTTCCCTATGCATTTCAAGCATGTTTTTGCATAGAGAAAAAATACCTATGGAAAGTTGTTTTTCTCCAAGAGGGAAAAAGCTAGGAGGCTGAAACTCTGCAGGTGTGTAGGGTACAATCCCCCTACAAAGGGGTAGGGCAATCCTGGTTCTGGCTTAACTGCCAGTTTCAGTATGACCGTTTATTGTTTTTAGCTTTCCCTATGCATTTTGAGCATGTTTCTGCATAGAGAAAAAATACGTGTGGAAAGTTATTTTTCTCCAAGAGGGAAAAAGCTAAGAGGCTGAAACCCTGCAGGTGTGTAGGGTACAATCCACCCTACAAAGGGGTAGGGCAATCCTGGTTCTGGCTTAACTGCCAGTTTCAGTATGACCGTTTATTGTTTTTAGCTTTTTTTTTGCATTTCAAGCATGTTTCTGCATAGAGAAAAAATACCTATTGAAAGTTGTTTTTCTCCAAGAGGGAAAAAGCTAGGAGGCTGAAACTCTGCAGGTGTGTAGGGTACAATCCCCCCTACAAAGGGGTAGGGCCATCCTGGTTCTGGCTTAACTGCCAGTTTCAGTATGACCGTTTATTGTTTTTAGCTTTCCCTATGCATTTCAAGCATGTTTTTGCATAGAGAAAAAATACCTATGGAAAGTTGTTTTTCTCCAAGAGGGAAAAAGCTAGGAGGCTGAAACTCTGCAGGTGTGTAGGGTACAATCAACCCTACAAAGGGGTAGGGCAATCCTGGGTCTGGCTCAACTGCCAATCTCAGTATGACCATTTATTGTTTTAGCTTTCCCTATGCATTTCAAGCATGTTTTTGCATAGAGAAAAAAAAAAATGAAAGCATGAGCCTAAATGTTGTCAAAATAGGATTGAATGACTTCCGATCACAGAATATTAATGAAAATGTTAAACATGTTGCTTATAACACTGTAAATAAAGAACGAGAAAAAAGCTCCATAGAGGCAGGAGAAGCTACATTTTCCTGCCCGCAGGGAGACACTATTTTGGGCTTAGAAACTGTCATACAACCGCCGATTTCATCAAATGTATGTAATGTTAAACAAAGTGTTTTTAAGTGCAAATACTGAGAATATGCCTAAAGATTCAAAAAAACAAGATTAGAGAGTGTCAGATCTCATAATATGTATGCAATAATACAAAATGTGATATTTAACAGTGATAATATAGAAACAGAAACGAGATCCATAGAGGCGGGAGAAGCCGCATTTCCCTGCCCACCGGTAGGCACTATTTCTGTCTTGCAAACTGTCATACAACCGCGGCAGACATCCAATGCATGTAGTGTTGAACAAAATGTTTTGTTTGGTGCAAAAAATGAAAATATGCTAACAGAACGACAAAATAGAGGTTTAGAAGGTGTCAGATCACACAATATGCATGCAAAAATACAAAATGTGATGTTTAACAATAAAAATGCAGAACCTGAAAAAAGAACCATAGAGGCAGGACAAGCTGCTTTTTCCTACCCACAGGGAGACACTATTTTCGGCTTGCAAACTTACCAGTTTCAGTATGACCGTTTATTGTTTTTAGCTTTCCCTATCCATTTCAAGCATGTTTCTGCATAGAGAAAAAAGTTCAACTGGAAACTTGTTTTTCCCCAAGAGGGAAAAAGCTAGGAGGCTGAAACTCTGCAGGTGTGTAGGGTACAATCCCCCCTACAAAGGGGTAGGGCAATCCTGGTTCTGGCTTAACTGCCAGTTTCAGTATGACCGTTTATTGTTTTTAGCTTTCCCTATGCATTTCAAGCATGTTTTTGCATAGAGAAAAAATACCTATGGAAAGTTGTTTTTCTCCAGCAGGGAAAAAGCTAGGAGGCTGAAACTCTGCAGGTGTGTAGGGTACAATCCACCCTACAAAGGGGTAGGGCAATCCTGGTTCTGGCTTAACTGCCAGTTTCAGTATGACCGTTTTTTGTTTTTAGCTTTCCCTATGCATTTCAAGCATGTTCCTGGTTCTGGCTTAACTGCCAGTTTCAGTATGACCGTGTTTTTAGCTTTCCCTATGCATTTCAAGCATGTTTTTGCATAGAGAAAAAATACCTATGGAAAGTTCTTTTTCTACAAGAGGGAAAAAGCTAGGAGGCTGAAACTGTGCAGGTGTGTAGGGTACAATCCCCCCTACAAAGAGGTAGGGCAATCCTGGTTCTGGCTTAACTGCCAGTTTCAGTATGACCGTTTATTGTTTTTAGCTTTCCCTATGCATTTCAAGCATGTTTCTGCATAGAGAAAAATACCTATGGAAAGTTGTTTTTCTCCAAGAGGGAAAAAGCTAGGAGGCTGAAACTCTGCAGGTGTGTAGGGTACAATCCACCCTACAAAGGGGTAGGGCAATCCTGGTTCTGGCTTAACTGCCAGTTTCAGTATGACCGTTTATTGTTTTAGCTTTCACTATGCATTTCAAGCATGTTTCTGCATAGGGAAAAATACCTATGGAAAGTTGTTTTTCTCCAAGAGGGAAAAAGCTAGGAGGCTGAAACTCTGCAGGTGTGTAGGGTACAATCCCCCCTACAAAGGGGTAGGGCAATCCTGGTTCTGGCTTAACTGCCAGTTTCAGTATGACCGTTTATTGTTTTAGCTTTCCCTATGCATTTCAAGCATGTTTCTGCATAGAGAAAAATACCTATGGAAAGTTGTTTTTCTCCAAGAGGGAAAAAGCTAGGAGGCTGAAACTCTGCAGGTGTGTAGGGTACAATCCCCCTACAAAGGGGTAGGGCAATCCTGGTTCTGGCTTAACTGCCAGTTTCAGTATGACCGTTTATTGTTTTTAGCTTTCCCTATGCATTTCAAGCATGTTTCTGCATAGAGAGAAAAAATACCTATGGAAAGTTGTTTTTCTCCAAGAGGGAAAAAGCTAGGAGGCTGAAACTCTGCAGGTGTGTAGGGTACAATCCACCTTACAAAGGGGTAGGGCAATCCTGGTTCTGGCTTAACTGCCAGTTTCAGTATGACCGTTTATTGTTTTTAGCTTTCCCTATGCATTTCAAGCATGTTTTTGCATAGAGAAAAATACCTATGGAAAGTTGTTTTTCTCCAAGAGGGAAAAAGCTAGGAGGCTGAAACTCTGCAGGTGTGTAGGGTACAATCCCCTACAAAGGGGTAGGGCAATCCTGGTTCTGGCTTAACTGCCAGTTTCAGTATGACCGTTTATTGTTTTTAGCTTTTCCTATGCATTTCAAGCATGTTTCTGCATAGAGAAAAAATACCTATGGAAAGTTGTTTTTCTCCAAGAGGGAAAAAGCTAGGAGGCTGAAACTCTGCAGGTGTGTAAGTAGGGCAATCCTGGTTCTGGCTTAACTGCCAGTTTCAGTATGACCGTTTATTGTTTTTAGCTTTCCCTATTCATTTCAAGCATGTTTCTGCATAGAGAAAAAATACCTGTGGAAAGTTGTTTTTCTCCAAGAGAGAAAAAGCTAGGAGGCTGAAACTCTGCAGGTGTGTAGGGTACAATAACCCCTACAAAGGGGTAGGGCAATCCTGGTTCTGGCTTAACTGCCAGTTTCAGTATGACCGTTTATTGTTTTTAGCTTTCCCTATGCATTTCAAGCATGTTTTTGCATAGAGAAAAAATACCTATGGAAAGTTGTTTTTCTCCAAGAGGAAAAAGCTAGGAGGCTGAAACTCTGCAGGTGTGTAGGGTACAATCAACCCTACAAAGGGGTAGGGCAATCCTGGGTCTGGCTCAACTGCCAATCTCAGTATGACCATTTATTGTTTTAGCTTTCCCTATGCATTTCAAGCATGTTTTTGCATAGAGAAAAAAAATGAAGAGGAAAAAAGCTAGAGGCTGAAACTGCATGAGATGAGCCTAAATGTTGTCAAAATAGGATTGAATGACTTCCGATCACAGAATATTAATGAAAATGTTAAAATTGTTGCTTATAACACTGTAAATAAAGAACGAGAAAAAAGCCCCATAGAGGCAGGAGAAGCTACATTTTCCTGCCCGCAGGGAGACACTATTTTGGTCTTAGAAACTGTCATACAACCGCCGATTTCATCAAATGTATGTAATGTTAAACAAAGTGTTTTTTTAAGTGCAAATACTGAGAATATGCCTAAATATTCACAAACAACAAGATTAGAGAGTGTCAGATCTCATAATATGTATGCAATAATACAAAATGTGATATTTAACAGTGATAATATAGAAACAGAAACGAGATCAATAGAGGCGGGAGAAGCCGCATTTCCCTGCCCACCGGTAGGCACTATTTCTGTCTTGCAAACTGTCATACAACCGCGGCAGACATCCAATGCATGTAGTGTTGAACAAAATGTTTTGTTTGGTGCAAAAAATGAAAATATGCTAACAGAACGACAAAATAGAGGTTTGGAAGGTGTCAGATCACACAATATGCATGCAAAAATACAAAATGTGATGTTTAACAATAAAAATGCAGAACCTGAAAAAAGAACCATAGAGGCAGGAGAAGCTGCTTTTTCCTACCCACAGGGAGACACTATTTTCGGCTTGGCACTGCAAGTACCAGTACCTCAGTCAGTATGAGTGTTTATTGTTTTTAGCTTTCCCTATCCATTTCAAGCATGTTTCTGCATAGAGAAAAAAGTTCAACTGGAAACTTGTTTTTCCCCAAGAGGGAAAAAGCTAGGAGGCTGAAACTCTGCAGGTGTGTAGGGTACAATCCCCCTACAAAGGGGTAGGGCAATCCTGGTTCTGGCTTAACTGCCAGTTTCAGTATGACCGTTTATTGTTTTTAGCTTTCCCTATGCATTTCAAGCATGTTTCTGCATAGAGAAAAAATACCTATGGAAAGTTGTTTTTCTCCAAGAGGAAAAAGCTAGGAGGCTGAAACTCTGCAGGTGTGTAGGGTACAACCCACCCTAAAAAGGGGTGGGGCAATCCTGGTTCTGGCTTAACTGCCAGTTTCAGTATGACCGTTTATTGTTTTTAGCTTTCCCTATGCATTTCAAGCATGTTTTTGCATAGAGAAAAAATACCTATGGAAAGTTGTTTTTCTCCAAGAGGGAAAAAGCTAGGAGGCTGAAACTCTGCAGGTGTGTAGGGTACAATCAACCCTACAAAGGGGTAGGGCAATCCTGGTTCTGGCTTAACTGCCAGTTTCAGTATGACCGTTTATTGCTTTTAGCTTTCCCTATGCATTTTGAGCATGTTTCTGCATAGAGAAAAAATACCTATGGAAAGTTGTTTTTCTCCAAGAGGGAAAAAGCTAGGAGGCTGAAACTCTGCAGGTGTGTAGGGTACAATCCACCCTACAAAGGGGTAGGGCAATCCTGGTTCTGGCTTAACTGCCAGTTTCAGTATGACCGTTTATTGTTTTTAGCTTTCACTATGCATTTCAAGCATGTTTCTGCATAGAGAAAAATACCTTTGGAAAGTTGTTTTTCTCCAAGAGGGAAAAAGCTAGGAGGCTGAAACTCTGCAGGTGTGTAGGGTACAATCCCCCTACAAAGGGGTAGGGCAATCCTGGTTCTGGCTTAACTGCCAGTTTCAGTATGACCGTTTATTGTTTTTAGCTTTCCTATGCATTTCAAGCATGTTTTTGCATAGAGAAAAATACCTATGGAAAGTTGTTTTTCTCCAAGAGGGAAAAAGCTAGGAGGCTGAAACTCTGCAGGTGTGTAGGGTACAATCAACCCTACAAAGGGGTAGGGCAATCCTGGGTCTGGCTCAACTGCCAATCTCAGTATGACCATTTATTGTTTTAGCTTTCCCTATGCATTTCAAGCATGTTTTTGCATAGAGAAAAAAAAAGAGCCTAAATGTTGTCAGCAAATAGGATTGCCTAATGACTTGTCACAGAATAGGATTGAATGACTTCCGATCACAGAATATTAATGAAAATGTTAAAAATGTTGCTTATAACACTGTAAATAAAGAACGAGAAAAAAGCTCCATAGAGGCAGGAGAAGCTACATTTTCCTGCCCGCAGGGAGACACTATTTTGGGCTTAGAAACTGTCATACAACCGCCGATTTCATCAAATGTATGTAATGTTAAACAGTGTTTTTTTAAGTGCAAATACTGAGAATATGCCTAAAGATTCACAAAAAACAAGATTAGAGAGTGTCAGATCTCATAATATCTATGCAATAATACAAAATGTGATATTTAACAGTGATAATATAGAAACAGAAACGAGATCCATAGAGGCGGGAGAAGCCGCATTTCCCTGCCCACCGGTAGGCACTATTTCTGGCTTGCAAACTGTCATACAACCGCGGCAGACATCCAATGCATGTAGTGTTGAACAAAATGTTTTGTTTGGTGCAAAAAATGAAAATATGCTAACAGAACGACAAAATAGAGGTTTAGAAGGTGTCAGATCACACAATAATATGCATGCAAAAATACAAAATGTGATGTTTAACAATAAAAATGCAGAACCTGAAAAAAGAACCATAGAGGCAGGAGAAGCTGCTTTTCCTGACCACAGGGAGACACCATAGAGTGGAAACAAGAGGGAAAAAGCTAGGAGGCTGAAACTCTGCAGGTGTAGGGTACTATCCACCCTACAAAGGGGTAGGGCAATCCTGGTTCTGGCTTGCAAACTTGCCAGTTTCAGTATGACCGTTTATTGTTTTTAGCTTTCCCTATGCATTTCAAGCATGTTTCTGCATAGAGAAAAAATACCTATGGAAAGTTGTTTTTCTCCAAGAGGGAAAAAGCTAGGAGGCTGAAACTCTGCAGGTGTGTAGGGTACAATCCCCCTACAAAGGGGTAGGGCAATCCTGGTTCTGGCTTAACTGCCAGTTTCAGTATGACCGTTTATTGTTTTTAGCTTTCCCTATGCATTTCAAGCATGTTTCTGCATAGAGAAAAAATACCTATGGAAAGTTGTTTTTCTCCAAGAGGGAAAAAGCTAGGAGGCTGAAACTCTGCAGGTGTGTAGGGTACAATCCCCCCTACAAAGGGGTAGGGCAATCCTGGTTCTGGCTTAACTGCCAGTTTCAGTATGACCGTTTATTGTTTTTAGCTTTCCTATGCATTTCAAGCATGTTTCTGCATAGAGAAAAAATACCTATGGAAAGTTGTTTTTCTCCAAGAGGGAAAAAGCTAGGAGGCTGAAACTCTGCAGGTGTGTAGGGTACAATCCACCCTACAAAGGGGTAGGGCAATCTTGGTTCTGGCTTAACTGCCAGTTTCAGTATGACCGTTTATTGTTTTTAGCTTTCCCTATGCATTTCAAGCATGTTTTTGCATAGAGAAAAAATACCTATGGAAAGTTGTTTTTCTCCAAGAGGGAAAAAGCTAGGAGGCTGAAACTCTGCAGGTGTGTAGGGTACAATCCCCCTACAAAGGGGTAGGGCAATCCTGGTTCTGGCTTAACTGCCAGTTTCAGTATGACCGTTTATTGTTTTTAGCTTTCCCTATGCATTTTGAGCATGTTTCTGCATAGAGAAAAAATACGTGTGGAAAGTTGTTTTTCTCCAAGAGGGAAAAGGCTAAGAGGCTGAAACCCTGCAGGTGTGTAGGGTACAATCCCCCCTACAAAGGGGTACGGCAATCCTGGTTCTGGCTTAACTGCCAGTTTCAGTATGACCGTTTATTGTTTTTAGCTTTCTTTCTGCATTTCAAGCATGATTCTGCATAGAGAAAAAGTACCTATTGAAAGCTGTTTTTCTCCAAGAGGGAAAAAGCTAGGAGGCTGAAACTCTGCAGGTGTGTAGGGTACAATCCCCCCTACAAAGGAGTAGGGCAGTCCTGGTTCTGGCTTAACTGCAAGTTTCAGTATGACCGTTTATTGTTTTTAGCTTTCCCTATGCATTTCAAGCATGTTTTTGCATAGAGAAAAAATACCTATGGAAAGTTGTTTTTCTCCAAGAGGGAAAAAGCTAGGAGGCTGAAACTCTGCAGGTGTGTAGGGTACAATCAACCCTACAAAGGGGTAGGGCAATCCTGGGTCTGGCTCAACTGCCAATCTCAGTATGACCATTTATTGTTTTTAGCTTTCCTATGCATTTCAAGCATGTTTTTGCATAGAGAAAAAAAATGAAAGCATGAGCCTAAATGTTGTCAAAATAGGATTGAATGACTTCCGATCACAGAATATTAATGAAAATGTTAAAAATGTTGCTTATCACACTCTAAATAAAGAACGAGAAAAAAGCTCCATAGAGGCAGGAGAAGCTACATTTTCCTGCCCGCAGGGAGACACTATTTTGGGCTTAGAAACTGTCATACAACCGCCGATTTCATCAAATGTATGTAATGTTAAACAAAGTGTTTTTTTTAATTGCAAATACTGAGAATATGCCTAAAGATTCACAAAAAACAAGATTAGAGAGTGTCAGATCTCATAATATCTATGCAATAATACAAAATGTGATATTTAACAGTGATAATATAGAAACAGAAACGAGATCCATAGAGGCGGGAGAAGCCGCATTTCCCTGCACACCGGTAGGCACTATTTCTGTCTTGCAAACTGTCATACAACCGCGGCAGACATCCAATGCATGTAGTGTTGAACAAAATGTTTTGTTTGGTGCAAAAAATGAAAATATGCTAACAGAACGAAAAAATAGAGGTTTAGAAGGTGTCAGATCACACAATATGCATGCAAAAATACAAAATGAAAATACAAATGTGATGTTTTTCAACAAGAGGAAAAAGCTAGGAGGCTGAAACCATGCAGGTGTGTAAGCTGCTTTTTCCTACCTACAAAGGGGTAGGCAATCCTGGTTCTGGCTTAACTGCCAGTTTCAGTATGACCGTTTATTGTTTTTAGCTTTCCCTATGCATTTCAAGCATGTTTTTGCATAGAGAAAAAATACCTATGGAAAGTTGTTTTTCTCCAAGAGGGAAAAAGCTAGGAGGCTGAAACTCTGCAGGTGTGTAGGGTACAATCCCCCTACAAAGGGGTAGGGCAATCCTGGTTCTGGCTTAACTGCCAGTTTCAGTATGACCGTTTATTGTTTTTAGCTTTCCCTATGCATTTCAAGCATATTTTGCATAGAGAAAAAATACCTATGGAAAGTTGTTTTTCTCCAAGAGGGAAAAAGCTAGGAGGCTGAAACTCTGCAGGTGTGTAGGGTACAATCCACCCTACAAAGGGGTAGGGCAATCCTGGTTCTGGCTTAACTGCCAGTTTCAGTATGACCGTTTATTGTTTTTAGCTTTCCCTATGCATTTCAAGCATGTTTTTGCATAGAGAAAAAATACCTATGGAAAGTTGTTTTTCTCCAAGAGGGAAAAAGCTAGGAGGCTGAAACTCTGCATGTGTGTAGGATATAATCCCCCCTACAAAGGGGTAGGGCAATCCTGGTTCTGGCTTAACTGCCAGTTTCAGTATGACCGTTTATTGTTTTAGCTTTCCCTATGCATTTTGAGCATGTTTCTGCATAGAGAAAAAATACCTATGGAAAGTTGTTTTTCTCCAAGAGGGAAAAAGCTAGGAGGCTGAAACTCTGCAGGTGTGTAGGGTACAATCCACCCTACAAAGGGGTAGGGCAATCCTGGTTCTGGCTTAACTGCCAGTTTCAGTATGACCGTTTATTGTTTTTAGCTTTCCCTATGCATTTCAAGCATGTTTCTGCATAGAGAAAAAATACCTATGGAAAGTTGTTTTTCTCCAAGAGGGAAAAAGCTAGGAGGCTGAAACTCTGCAGGTGTGTAGGGTACAATCCCCCTACAAAGGGGTAGGGCAATCCTGGTTCTGGCTTAACTGCCAGTTTCAGTATGACCGTTTATTGTTTTTAGCTTTCCCTATGCATTTCAAGCATGTTTTTGCATAGAGAAAAAATACCTATGGAAAGTTGTTTTTCTCCAAGAGGGAAAAAGCTAGGAGGCTGAAACTCTGCAGGTGTGTAGGGTACAATAACCCCTACAAAGGGGTAGGGCAATCCTGGTTCTGGCTTAACTGCCAGTTTCAGTATGACCGTTTATTGTTTTAGCTTTCCTATGCATTTCAAGCATGTTTCTGCATAGAGAAAAAATACCTATGGAAAGTTGTTTTTCTCCAAGAGGGAAAAAGCTAGGAGGCTGAAACTCTGCAGGTGTATAGGGTACAATCCCCCCTACAAAGGGGTAGGGCAATCCTGGTTCTGGCTTAACTGCCAGTTTCAGTATGACCGTTTATTGTTTTTAGCTTTCCCTATGCATTTCAAGCATGTTTCTGCATAGAGAAAAAATACCTATTGAAAGTTGTTTTTCTCCAAGAGGAAAAAGCTAGGAGGCTGAAACTCTGCAGGTGTGTAGGGTACAATTCCCCCTACAAAGGGGTAGGTTTCAAGCATGTTTCTATGCATTTCAAGCATGTTTTTGCATAGAGAAAAAATGAGGCTGAAACTCTGCAGGTGTGTAGGGTACAATCAACCCTACAAAGGGGTAGGGCAATCCTGGGTCTGCTTCAAGCATGTTTTTGCATAGAAAAAAAATGAAAGCATGAGCCTAAATGTTGTCAAAATAGGATTGAATGACTTCCGATCACAGAATATTAATGAAAATGTTAAAAATGTTGCTTATAACACTGTAAATAAAGAACGAGAAAAAAGCTCCATAGAGGCAGGAGAAGCTACATTTTCCTGCCCGCAGGGAGACACTATTTTGGTCTTAGAAACTGTCATACAACCGCCGATTTCATCAAATGTATGTAATGTTAAACAAAGTGTTTTTAAGTGCAAATACTGAGAATATGCCTAAAGATTCAGAAAAAACAAGATTAGAGAGTGTCAGATCTCATAATATGTATGCAATAATACAAAATGTGATATTTAACAGTGATAATATAGAAACAGAAACGAGATCCATAGAGGCGGGAGAAGCCGCATTTCCCTGCCCACCGGTAGGCACTATTTCTGGCTTGCAAACTGTCATACAACCGCGGCAGACATCCAATGCATGTAGTGTTGAACAAAATGTTTTGTTTGGTGCAAAAAATGAAAATATGCTAACAGAACGACAAAATAGAGGTTTGGAAGGTGACAGATCACACAATATGCATGCAAAAATACAAAATGTGATGTTTAACAATAAAAATGCAGAACCTGAAAAAAGAACCATAGAGGCAGGACAAGCTGCTTTTTCCTAACCACAGGGAGACACTATTTTCGGCTTGCAAACTTACCAGTTTCAGTATGACCGTTTATTGTTTTTAGCTTTACCTATCCATTTCAAGCATGTTTCTGCATAGAGAAAAAACTTCAACTGGAAACTTGTTTTTCCCCAAGAGGGAAAAAGCTAGGAGGCTGAAACTCTGCAGGTGTGTAGGGTACAATCCCCCCTACAAAGGGGTAGGGCAATCCTGGTTCTGGCTTAACTGCCAGTTTCAGTATGACCGTTTATTGTTTTTAGCTTTCCCTATGCATTTCAGGCATGTTTTTGCATAGAGAAAAAATACTTATGGAAAGTTGTTTTTCTCCAGCAGGGAAAAAGCTAGGAGGCTGAAACTCTGCAGGTGTGTAGGGTACAACCCCCCCCCTACAAAGGGGTAGGGCAATCTCGGTTCTGGCTTAACTGCCAGTTTCCAAATGACCGTTTTTTGTTTTTAGCTTTCCCTATGCATTTCAAGCATGTTCTTGCATAGAGAAAAAATACCTATGGAAAGATGTTTTTCTCCAAGAGGGAAAAAGCTAGGAGGCTGAAACTCTGCAGGTGTGTAGGGTACAATCCACCCTACAAAGTGGTAGGGCAATCCTGGTTCTGGCTTAACTGCCAGTTTCAGTATGACCGTTTATTGTTTTTAGCTTTCCCTATGCATTTCAAGCATGTTTTTGCATAGAGAAAAAATACCTATGGAAAGTTGTTTTTCTCCAAGAGGGAAAAAGCTAGGAGGCTGAAACTCTGCAGGTGTGTAGGGTACAATCCACCCTACAAAGGGGTAGGGCAATCCTGGTTCTGGCTTAACTGCCAGTTTCAGTATGACCGTTTATTGTTTTTAGCTTTCCTATGCATTTCAAGCATGTTTCTGCATAGAGAAAAAATACCTATGGAAAGTTGTTTTTCTCCAAGAGGGAAAAAGCTAGGAGGCTGAAACTCTGCAGGTGTGTAGGGTACAATCCACCCTACAAAGGGGTAGGGGAATCCTGGTTCTGGCTTAACTGCCAGTTTCAGTATGACCGTTTATTGTTTTTAGCTTTCCTATGCATTTCAAGCATGTTTTTGCATAGAGAAAAAATACCTATGGAAAGTTGTTTTTCTCCAAGAGGGAAAAAGCTAGGAGGCTGAAACTCTGCAGGTGTGTAGGGTACAATAACCCCTACAAAGGGGTAGGGCAATCCTGGTTCTGGCTTAACTGCCAGTTTCAGTATGACCGTTTATTGTTTTTAGCTTTCCCTATGCATTTCAAGCATGTTTTGCATAGAGAAAAATACCTATGGAAAGTTGTTTTTCTCCAAGAGGGAAAAAGCTAGGAGGCTGAAACTCTGCAGGTGTGTAGGGTACAATCCCCCCTACAAACGGGTAGGGCAATCCTGGTTCTGGCTTAACTGCCAGTTTCAGTATGACCCTGGCTCAACTGCCAATCTCAGTATGACCATTTATTGTTTTTAGCTTTCCTATGCATTTCAAGCATGTTTTGCATAGAGAAAAAAAAATGAAAGCATGAGCCTAAAAATGACTTCCGATCACAGAATATTAATGAAAATGTTAAAAATGTTGCTTATAACACTGTAAATAAAGAACGAGAAAAAAGCTCCATAGAGGCAGGAGAAGCTACATTTTCCTGCCCGCAGGGAGACACTATTTTGGGCTTAGAAACTGTCATACAACCGCCGATTTCATCAAATGTATGTAATGTTAAACAAAGTGTTTTTTTAAGTGCAAATACTGAGAATATGCCTAAAGATTCACAAAAACAAGATTAGAGAGTGTCAGATCTCATAATATGTATGCAATAATACAAAATGTGATATTTAACAGTGATAATATAGAAACAGAAACGAGATCCACAGAGGCGGGAGAAGCCGCATTTCCCTGCCCACCGGTAGGCACTATTTCTGGCTTGCAAACTGTCATACAACCGCGGCAGACATCCAATGCATGTAGTGTTGAACAAAATGTTTTGTTTGGTGCAAAAATGAAAATATGCTAACAGAACGACAAAATAGAGGTTTAGAAGGTGTCAGATCACACAATATGCATGCAAAAATACAAAATGTGATGTTTAACAATAAAAATGCAGAACCTGAAAAAGAACCATAGAGGCAGGAGAAGCTGCTTTTTCCTACCCACAGGGAGACACTATTTTCGTCTTGCAAACTTACCAGTTTCAGTATGACCGTTTATTGTTTTTAGCTTTCCCTATCCATTTCAAGCATGTTTCTGCATCAAAGGGTAGGGCAATTCTGGTTCTGGCTTAACTGCTAGTTTCAGTATGACCGGCATTTCAAGCATGTTTTTCTGCATAGAAAAAAAATGGAAATTTTTCTCAAGAGGAAAAAAAAAGAGGCTGAAACTCTGCAGCAGTGTGTGTAGGGTACAATCCCCAACTACAAAGGGTAGGGCAATCCTGGTTCTGGCTTAACTGCCAGTTTCAGTATGACCGTTTATTGTTTTTAGCTTTCCCTATGCATTTCAAGCATGTTTTTGCATAGAGAAAAAATACCTATTGAAAGTTGTTTTTCTCCAAGAGGGAAAAAGCTAGGAGGCTGAAACTCTGCAGGTGTGTAGGGTACAATCCCCCCTACAAAGGGGTAGGGCAATCCTGGTTCTGGCTTAACTGCCAGTTTCAGTATGACCGTTTATTGTTTTTAGCTTTCCCTATGCATTTCAAGCATGTTTCTGCATAGAGAAAAATACCTATGGAAAGTTGTTTTTCTCCAAGAGGGAAAAAGCTAGGAGGCTGAAACTCTGCAGGTGTGTAGGGTACAATCCACCCTACAAAGGGGTAGGGCAATCCTGGTTCTGGCTTAACTGCCAGTTTCAGTATGACCGTTTATTGTTTTTAGCTTTCCCTATGCATTTCAAGCATGTTTCTGCATAGAGAAAAAATACCTATGGAAAGTTGTTTTTCTCCAAGAGGGAAAAAGCTAGGAGGCTGAAACTCTGCAGGTGTGTAGGGTACAATCCCCCTACAAAGGGGTAGGGCAATCCTGGTTCTGGCTTAACTGCCAGTTTCAGTATGACCGTTTATTGTTTTTAGCTTTCCCTATGCATTTTGAGCATGTTTCTGCATAGAGAAAAAATACCTATGGAAAGTTGTTTTTCTCCAAGAGGGAAAAAGCTAGGAGGCTGAAACTCTGCAGGTGTGTAGGGTACAATCCACCCTACAAAGGGGTAGGGCAATCCTGGTTCTGGCTTAACTGCCAGTTTCAGTATGACCGTTTATTGTTTTTAGCTTTCACTATGCATTTCAAGCATGTTTCTGCATAGAGAAAAAATACCTATGGAAAGTTGTTTTTCTCCAAGAGGGAAAAAGCTAGGAGGCTGAAACTCTGCAGGTGTGTAGGGTACAATCCCCCTACAAAGGGGTAGGGCAATCCTGGTTCTGGCTTAACTGCCAGTTTCAGTATGACCGTTTATTGTTTTTAGCTTTCCTATGCATTTCAAGCATGTTTTGCATAGAGAAAAAATACCTATGGAAAGTTGTTTTTCTCCAAGAGGGAAAAAGCTAGGAGGCTGAAACTCTGCAGGTGTGTAGGGTACAATCCCCCCTACAAAGGGGTAGGGCAATCCTGGTTCTGGCTTAACTGCCAGTTTCAGTATGACCGTTTATTGTTTTTAGCTTTCCCTATGCATTTCAAGCATGTTTCTGCATAGAGAAAAAATACCTATGGAAAGTTGTTTTTCTCCAAGAGGGAAATAGCTAGGAGGCTGAAACTGTGCAGGTGTGTAGGGTACAATCCCCCTACAAAGGGGTAGGGCAATCCTGGTTCTGGCTTAACTGCCAGTTTCAGTATGACCGTTTATTGTTTTAGCTTTCCCTATGCATTTCAAGCATGTTTCTGCATAGAGAAAAATACCTATGGAAAGTTGTTTTTCTCCAAGGGGAAAAGCTAGGCTGTGCAGGTGTGTAGGGTACAACCCTACAAAGGGTAGGGCAATCCTGGTTCTGGCTTAACTGCCAGTTTCAGTATGACCGTTTATTGTTTTTGGAAAAAGCTAGGAGGCTGAAACTCTGCAGGTGTGTAGGGTACAATCAACCCTACAAAGGGGTAGGGCAATCCTGGGTCTGGCTCAACTGCCAATCTCAGTATGACCATTTATTGTTTTTAGCTTTCCCTATGCATTTCAAGCATGTTTTTGCATAGAGAAAAAAAAAATGAAAGCATGAGCCTAAATGTTGTCAAAATAGGATTGAATGACTTCCGATCACAGAATATTAATGAAAATGTTAAAAATGTTGCTTATAACACTGTAAATAAAGAACGAGAAAAAAGCTCCATAGAGGCAGGAGAAGCTACATTTTCCTGCCCGCAGGGAGACACTATTTTGGCTTAGAAACTGTCATACAACCGCCGATTTCATCAAATGTATGTAATGTTAAACAAAGTGTTTTTTTAAGTGCAAATACTGAGAATATGCCTAAAGATTCACAAAAAACAAGATTAGAGAGTGTCAGATCTCATAATATGTATGCAATAATACAAAATGTGATATTTAACAGTGATAATATAGAAACAGAAACGAGATCCATAGAGGCGGGAGAAGCCGCATTTCCCTGCCCACCGGTAGGCACTATTTCTGGCTTGCAAACTGTCATACAACCGCGGCTGACATCCAATGCATGTAGTGTTGAACAAAATGTTTTGTTTGGTGCAAAAAATGAAAATATGCTAACAGAACGAAAAAATAGAGGTTTAGAATGTGTCAGATCACACAATATGCATGCAAAAATACAAAATGTGATGTTTAACAATAAAAATGCAGAACCTGAAAAAAGAACCATAGAGGCAGGAGAAGCTGCTTTTTCCTACCACAGGGAGACACTATTTTCGGCTTGCAAACTTACCAGTTTCAGTATGACCGTTTATTGTTTTTAGCTTTCCCTATCCATTTCAAGCATGTTTCTGCATAGAGAAAAAACTTCAACTGGAAACTTGTTTTTCCCCAAGAGGGAAAAAAAAGGGGGGCTGACAACTGGAAACTTGTTTTTCTCCAAGAGGGAAAAAGCTAGGAGGCTGAAACTCTGCAGGTGTGTAGGGTACAACTCCACCCTACAAAGGGGTAGGGCAATCCTGGTTCTGGCTTAACTGCCAGTTTCAGTATGACCGTTTATTGTTTTTAGCTTTCCCTATGCATTTCAAGCATGTTTTTGCATAGAGAAAAAAATACCTATGGAAAGTTGTTTTTCTCCAAGAGGGAAAAAGCTAGGAGGCTGAAACTCTGCAGGTGTGTAGGGTACAATCCACCCTACAAAGGGGTAGGGCAATCCTGGTTCTGGCTTAACTGCCAGTTTCAGTATGACCGTTTATTGTTTTTAGCTTTCCCTATGCATTTCAAGCATGTTTTTGCATAGAGAAAAAATACCTATGGAAAGATGTTTTTCTCCAAGAAGGAAAAAGCTAGGAGGCTGAAACTCTGCAGGTGTGTAGGGTACAATCCAACCTACAAAGGGGTAGGGCAATCCTGGTTCTGGCTTAACTGCCAGTTTCAGTATGACCGTTTATTGTTTTTAGCTTTCCCTATGCATTTCAAGCATGTTTTTGCATAGAGAAAAAATACCTATGGAAAGTTGTTTTTCTCCAAGAGGAAAAAGCTAGGAGGCTGAAACTCTGCAGGTGTGTAGGGTACAATCCACCCTACAAAGGGGTAGGGCAATCCTGGTTCTGGCTTAACTGCCAGTTTCAGTATGACCGTTTATTGTTTTAGCTTTCCCTATGCATTTCAAGCATGTTTCTGCATAGGGAAAAATACCTATGGAAAGTTGTTTTTCTCCAAGAGGGAAAAAGCTAGGAGGCTGAAACTCTGCAGGTGTGTAGGGTACAATCCACCCTACAAAGGGGTAGGGCAATCCTGGTTCTGGCTTAACTGCCAGTTTCAGTATGACCGTTTATTGTTTTTAGCTTTCCCTATGCATTTCAAGCATGTTTTTGCATAGAGAAAAAATACCTATGGAAAGTTGTTTTTCTCCAAGAGGGAAAAAGCTAGGAGGCTGAAACTCTGCAGGTGTGTAGGGTACAATAACCCCTACAAAGGGGTAGGGCAATCCTGGTTCTGGCTTAACTGCCAGTTTCAGTATGACCGTTTATTGTTTTAGCTTTCCCTATGCATTTCAAGCATGTTTTTGCATAGAGAAAAAAAACCTATGGCAATCCTGGTTCTGGCTTAACTGCCAGTTTCAGTATGACCGTTTATTGTTTTTAGCTTTCACTATGCATTTCAAGCATGTTTTTGCATAGAGAAAAATACCTATGGAAAGTTGTTTTTCTCCAAGAGGGAAAAAGCTAGGAGGCTGAAACTCTGCAGGTGTGTAGGGAACAACCCCCCCTACAAAGAGGTAGGGCATTCCTGGTTCTGGCTTAACTGCAAGTTTCAGTATGACCGTTTATTGTTTTTAGCTTTCACTATGCATTTTCAAGCATGTTTCTGCATAGAGAAAAAATACGTGTGGAAAGTTGTTTTTCTCCAAGAGGGAAAAAGCTAAGAGGCTGAAACCCTGCAGGTGTGTAGGTTACAATCCACCCTACAAACGGGTAGGGCAATCCTGGTTCTGGCTTAACTGCCAGTTTCAGTATGACCGTTTATTGTTTTTAGCTTTCTTTCTGCATTTCAAGCATGTTTTTGCATAGAGAAAAAAATACCTATTGAAAGCTGTTTTTCTCCAAGAGGGAAAAAGCTAGGAGGCTGAAACTCTGCAGGTGTGTAGGGTACAATCCCCCCTACAAAGGGGTAGGGCAATCCTGGTTCTGGCTTAACTGCCAGTTTCAGTATGACCGTTTATTGTTTTAGCTTTCCCTATGCATTTCAAGCATGTTTTTGCATAGAGAAAAAATACCTATGGAAAGTTGTTTTTCTCCAAGAGTGAAAAAGCTAGGAGGCTGAAACTCTGCAGGTGTGTAGGGTACAATCAACCCTAAACAAAGGGGTAGGGCAATCCTGGGTCTGGCTCAACTGCCAATCTCAGTATGACCATTTATTGTTTTAGCTTTCCCTATGCATTTCAAGCATGTTTTTGCATAGAGAAAAAAAAATGAAAGCATGAGCCTAAATGTTGTCAAAATAGGATTGAATGACTTCCGATCACAGAATATTAATGAAAATGTTAAAAATGTTGCTTATCACACTGTAAATAAAGAACGAGAAAAAAGCTCCATAGAGGCAGGAGAAGCTACATTTTCCTGCCCGCAGGGAGACACTATTTTGGGCTTAGAAACTGTCATACAACCGCCGATTTCATCAAATGTATGTAATGTTAAACAAAGTGTTTTTAAGTGCAAATACTGAGAATATGCCTAAAGATTCAAAAAAACAAGATTAGAGAGTGTCAGATCTCATAATATGTATGCAATAATACAAAATGTGATATTTAACAGTGATAATATAGAAACAGAAACGAGATCCATAGAGGCGGGAGAAGCCGCATTTCCCTGACCACCGGTAGGCACTATTTCTGGCTTGCAAACTGTCATACAACCGCGGCAGACATCCAATGCATGTAGTGTTGAACAAAATGTTTTGTTTGGTGCAAAAAATGAAAATATGCTAACAGAACGAAAAAATAGAGGTTTAGAAGGTGTCAGATCACACAATATGCATGCAAAAATACAAAATGTGATGTTTAACAATAAAAATGCAGAACCTGAAAAAAGAACCATAGAGGCAGGAGAAGCTGCTTTTTCCTACCACAGGGAGACACTATTTTCGGCTTGCAAACTTACCAGTTTCAGTATGACCGTTTATTGTTTTTAGCTTTCCCTATCCATTTCAAGCATGTTTCTGCATAGAGAAAAAACTTCAACTGGAAACTTGTTTTTCTCCAAGAGGGAAAAAGCTAGGAGGCTGAAACTCTGCAGGTGTGTAGGGTACAATCCCCCCTACAAAGGGGTAGGGCAATCCTGGTTCTGGCTTAACTGCCAGTTTCAGTATGACCGTTTATTGTTTTTAGCTTTCCCTATGCATTTCAGGCATGTTTTTGCATAGAGAAAAAATACCTATGGAAAGTTGTTTTTCTCCAACAGGGAAAAAGCTAGGAGGCTGAAACTCTGCAGGTGTGTAGGGTACAACCCCCCCCCCTACAAAGGGGTAGGGCAATCTCGGTTCTGGCTTAACTGCCAGTTTCCAAATGACCGTTTACTGTTTTTAGCTTTCCCTATGCATTTCAAGCATGTTTTTGCATAGAGAAAAAATACCTATACTATACCTGCAGAGTTTCAGCTTCCTAGCTTTTTTCCTCTTGGAGAAAAACAACTTTCCAGGGTTATTTTTTCACTATGCAGAAACATGCTTGAAATGCATAGGGGAAGCTAAAAACAATAAACGGTCATACTGAAACTGGCAGTTAATCCAGAACCAGGATTGCCCTACCCCTTTGCAGGGTGGATTATACCCTACACACCTGCACAGTTTCAGCCTCCTAGCTTTTTCCTTCTTGGAGAAAAACAACTTTCCACAGGTGTTTTTTCTCTCTATGCAGAAACATGCTTGAAATGCATAGGGAAAGCTAAAAACAATAAACGGTCATACTGAAACTGGCAGTTAAGCCAGAACCAGGATTGCCCTACCCCTTTGTAGGGTGGATAATACCCTACACACCTGCAGAGTTTCAGCCTCCTAGCTTTTTCTCTCTTGGAGAAAAACAACTTTCCAGGGTTATTTTTTCTCTATGCAGAAACATGCTTGAAATGCATAGGAAAAGCTAAAAACAATAAACGGTCATACTGAAACTAGCAGTTAAGCCAGAACCAGGATTGCCCTACCCCTTTGTAGGGTGGATAGTACCATACACACCTGCAGAGTTTCAGCCTCCTAGATTTTTCCCTCTTGGAGAAAAATAACTTTCCACAGGTATTTTTTTCTCTATGCAAAAACATGCTTGAAATGCAAAAAGAAAGCTAAAAACAATAAACGGTCATACTGAAACTGGCAGTTAAGCCAGAACCAGGATTGCCCTACCCCTTTGCAGGGTGGATTATACCCTACACACCTGCACAGTTTCAGCCTCCTAGCTTTTTCCCTCTTGGAGAAAAACAACTTTCGAGGGGAATATTTTCTCTATGCAAAAACATGCTTGAAATGCATAGGGAAAGCTAAAAACAATAAACGGTCATACTGAAACTGGCAGTTAAGTCAGAACCAGGATTGTCATACCTTTGTAGGGTGGATATTACCCAAGACACCTGCAGAGTTTCAGCCTCCTAGCTTTTTCCCTCTTGGAGAAAAACAACTTTCCAGGGTTATTTTTTCTCTATGCAGAAACATGCTTGAAATGCATAGGAAAAGCTAAAAACAATAAACGGTCATACTGAAACTGGCAGTTAATCCAGAACCAGGATTGCCCTACCCCTTTGCAGGGTGGATTATACCCTACACACCTGCACAGTTTCAGCCTCCTAGCTTTTTCCCTCTTAGAGAAAAACAACTTTCCACAGGTATTTTTTTCTCTATGCAGAAACATGCTTGAAATGCAAAAAGAAAGCTAAAAACAATAAACGGTCATACTGAAACTGGCCGTTAAGCCAGAACCAGGATTGCCCTACCCCTTTGCAGGGTGGATTATACCCTACACACCTGCACAGTTTCAGCCTCCTAGCTTTTTCCCTCTTGGAGAAAAACCACTTTCCAGGGGAATTTTTTCTCTATGCAAAAACATGCTTGAAATGCATAGGGAAAGCTAAAAACAATAAACTGTCATACTGAAATTGGCAGTTAAGTCAGAACCAGGATTGCCCTACCCCTCTGTAGGGTGGATAGTACCCTACACACCTGCAGAGTTTCAGCCTCCTAGCTTTTTCCCTCTTGGAGAAAAACAACTTTCCAGGCTTATTTTTTCTCTATGCAGAAACATGCTTGAAATGCATAGGAAAAGCTAAAAACAATAAACGGTCATACTGAACCTGGCAGTTAAGCCAGAACCAGGATTGCCCTACCCCTTTGTAGGGTGGATAGTAGCCTACACACCTGCAGAGTTTCAGCCTCCTAGCTTTTTCCCTCTTGGAGAAAAACAACTTTCCACAGGTATTTTTTTCTCTATGCAGAAACATGCTTGAAATGCAAAAAGAAAGCTAAAAACAATAAACGGTCATACTGAAACTGGCCGTTAAGCCAGAACCAGGATTGCCCTACCCCTTTGCAGGGTGGATTATACCCTACACACCTGCACAGTTTCAGCCTCCTAGCTTTTTCCCTCTTGGAGAAAAACAACTTTCCAGGGGAATTTTTTCTCTAAGCAAAAACATGCTTGAAATGCATAGGGAAAGCTAAAAACAATAAACGGTCATACTAAAACTGGCAGTTAAGCCAGAATCAGGACTGCCCTACCCCTTTGTAGGGTGAATAGTACCCTACACACCTGCAGAGTTTCAGCCTCCTAGATTTTTCCCTCTTGGAGAAAAACAACTTTCCAGGGTTATTTTTTCTCTATGCAGAAACATGCTTGAAATGCATAGGGAAAGCTAAAAACAATAAACGGTCATACTGAAACTGGCAGTTAAGCCAGAGCCAGGAATGCCCTACCCCTTTGTAGGGTGGATAATACCCTACACACCTGCAGAGTTTCAGCCTCCTAGCTTTTTCCCTCTTGGAGGAAAAAAAAAACTTTCCACATGTATTTTTTTCTCTATGCAGAAACATGCTTGAAATGCAAAAAGAAAGCTAAAAACAATAAATGGTCATACTGAAACTGGCTGTTAAGCCAGAACCAGGATTGCCATACCCCTTTGTAGGGTGGATAGCAGACTACACACCTGCAGAGTTTCAGCCTCCTAGCTTTTTCCCTCTTGGAGAAAAAAAACTTTCCACGGGAATTTTTTCTCTATGCAAAAACAAGCTTGAAATACATAGGGAAAGCTAAAAACAATAAACGGTCATATTGAAACTGGCAGTTAAGCCAGAACCAGGATTGCCATACCCCTTTGTAGGGTGGATAGTACCCTACACACCTGCAGAGTTTCAGCCTCCTAGCTTTTTCCCTCTTGGAGAAAAACAACTTTCCACAGGTATTTTTTTCTCTATGCAGAAACATGCTTGAAATGCAAAAAGAAAGCTAAAAACAATAAACGGTCATACTGAAACTGGCAGTTAAGCCAGAACCAGGATTGCCCTACCCCTTTGTAGGGTGGATAGTACCCTACACACCTGCAGAGTTTCAGCTTCCTAGATTTTTTCCTCTTGGAGAAAAACAACTTTCCAGGGTTATTTTTTCACTATGCAGAAACATGCTTGAAATGCATAGGGGAAGCTAAAAACAATAAACGGTCATACTGAAACTGGCAGTTAATCCAGAACCAGGATTGCCCTACCCCTTTGCAGGTTGGATTATACCCTAAACACCTGCACAGTTTCAGCCTCCTAGCTTTTTCCTTCTTGGAGAAAAACAACTTTCCACAGGTGTTTTTTCTCTCTATGCAGAAACATGCTTGAAATGCATAGGGAAAGCTAAAAACAATAAATGGTCATACTGAAACTGGCAGTTAAGCCAGAACCAGGATTGCCCTACCCCTTTGTAGGGTGGATAATACCCTACACACCTGAAGAGTTTCAGCCTCCTAGCTTTTTCTCTCTTGGAGAAAAACAACTTTCCAGGGTTATTTTTTCTCTATGCAGAAACATGCTTGAAATGCATAGGAAAAGCTAAAAACAATAAACGGTCATACTGAAACTAGCAGTTAAGCCAGAACCAGGATTGCCCTACCTCTTTGTAGGGTGGATAGTACCATACACACCTGCAGAGTTTCAGCCTCCTAGATTTTTCCCTCTTGGAGAAAAACAACTTTCCACAGGTATTTTTTTCTCTATGCAGAAACATGCTTGAAATGCAAAAAGAAAGCTAAAAACAATAAACGGTCATACTGAAACTGGCCGTTAAGCCAGAACCAGCATTGCCCTACCCCTTTGCAGGGTGGATTATACCCTACACACCTGCACAGTTTCAGCCTCCTAGCTTTCCAGGGGAAAAACAACTTTCCAGGGGAATTTTTTCTATATGCAAAAACATGCTTGAAATGCATAGGGAAATCTAAAAACAATAAACGGTCATACTGAAACTGGCAGTTAAGTCAGAACCAGGATTGTCATACCTTTCTGTAGGGTGGATAGTACCCAAGACACCTGCAGAGTTTCAGCCTCCTAGCTTTTTCCCTCTTGGAGAAAAACAACTTTCCAGGGTTATTTTTTCTCTGTGCAGAAACATGCTTGAAATGCATAGGAAAAGCTAAAAACAATAAACGGTCATACTGAAACTGGCTGTTAAGCCAGAACCAGGATTGCCCTACCCCTTTGTAGGGTGGATAGTAGCCTACACACCTGCAGAGTTTCAGCCTCCTAGCTTTTTCCCTCTTGGAGAAAAAAACCTTTCCAGGGGAATTTTTTCTCTATGCAAAAACATGCTTGAAATACATAGGGAAAGCTAAAAACAATAAACGGTCATATTGAAACTGGCAGTTAAGCCAGAACCAGGATTGCCGTACCCCTTTGTAGGGTGGATAGTACCCTACACACCTGCAGAGTTTCAGCCTCCTAGCTTTTTCCCTCTTGGAGAAAAACAACTTTCCACAGGTATTTTTTTCTCTATGCAGAAACATGCTTGAAATGCAAAAAGAAAGCTAAAAACAATAAACGGTCATACTGAAACTGGCAGTTAAGCCAGAACCAGGATTGCCCTAGCCCTTTGTAGGGTGGATAGTACCCTACACACCTGCAGAGTTTCAGCTTCCTAGATTTTTTCCTCTTGGAGAAAAACAACTTTCCAGGGTTATTTTTTCACTATGCAGAAACATGCTTGAAATGCATAGGAAAAGCTAAAAACAATAAACGGTCATACTGAAACTGGCAGTTAATCCAGAACCAGGATTGCCCTACCCCTTTGCAGGGTGGATTATACCCTACACACCTGCACAGTTTCAGCCTCCTAGCTTTTTCCCTCTTGGAGAAAAACAACTTTCCACAGGTGTTTTTTCTCTATGCAGAAACATGCTTGAAATGCATAGGGAAAGCTAAAAACAATAAACGGTCATACTGAAACTGGCAGTTAAGCCAGAACCAGGATTGCCCTACCCCTTTGTAGGGTGGATAATACCCTACACACCTGCAGAGTTTCAGCCTCCTAGCTTTTTCTCTCTTGGAGAAAAACAACTTTCCAGGGTTATTTTTTCTCTATGCAGAAACATGCTTGAAATGCATAGGAAAAGCTAAAAACAATAAACGGTCATACTGAAACTAGCAGTTAAGCCAGAACCAGGATTGCCCTACCCCTTTGTAGGGTGGATAGTACCATACACACCT
Organism: Protopterus annectens; assembly: GCF_019279795.1. Lineage (NCBI taxonomy): Eukaryota > Metazoa > Chordata > Ceratodontiformes > Protopteridae > Protopterus > Protopterus annectens. The sequence goes on along the minus strand of NC_056739.1, from coordinate 1,802,846,234 downwards.
GCAGAGTTTCAGCCTCCTAGATTTTTCCCTCTTGGAGAAAAACAACTTTCCAGGGTTATTTTTTCTCTCTATGCAGAAACATGCTTGAAATGCAAAAAGAAAGCTAAAAACAATAAACGGTCATACTGAAACTGGCAGTTAAGCCAGAACCAGGATTGCCCTACCCTTTGCAGGGTGGATTATACCCTACACACCTGCACAGTTTCAGCCTCCTAGCTTTTTCCCTCTTGGAGAAAAACAACTTTCCACAGGTATTTTTTTCTCTATGCAGAAACATGCTTGAAATGCAAAAAGAAAGCTAAAAACAATAAACGGTCATACTGAAACTGGCAGTTAAGTCAGAACCAGGATTGTCATACCTTTGTAGGGTGGATAGTACCCAAGACACCTGCAGAGTTTCAGCCTCCTAGCTTTTTCCCTCTTGGAGAAAAACAACTTT
>NC_056739.1:1802819422-1802845295 GCF_019279795.1 Protopterus annectens | reverse complement strand
ATGCAGAAACATGCCTGAAATGCATAGGGAAAGCTAAAAACAATAAACGGTCATACTGAAACTGGCAGTTAAGCCAGAACCAGGATTGCCCTACCCCTTTGTAGGGGGGATTGTACGCTACACACCTGCAGAGTTTCAGCCTCTTAGCTTTTTCCCTCTTGGGGAAAAACAAGTTTCCAGTTGAAGTTTTTTCTCTATGCAGAAACATGCTTGAAATGGATAGGGAAAGCTAAACACAATAAACGGTCATACTGAAACTGGTAAGTTTGCAAGCCGAAAATAGTGTCTCCCTGTGGGTAGGAAAAAGCAGCTTCTCCTGCCTCTATGGTTCTTTTTTTCAGGTTCTGCATTTTTATTGTTAAACATCACATTTTGTATTTTTGCATGCATATTGTGTGATCTGACACCTTCTAAACCTCTATTTTGTCGTTCTGTTAGCATATTTTCATTTTTTGCACCAAACAAAACATTTTGTTCAACACTACATGCATTGGATGTCTGCCGCAGTTGTATGACAGTTTGCAAGCCAGAAATAGTGCCTACCGGTGGGCAGGGAAATGCGGCTTCTCCCGCCTCTATGGATCTCGTTTCTCTTTATATATTATCACTGTTAAATATCACATTTTGTATTATTGCATACATATTATGAGATCTGACACTCTCTAATCTTGTTTTTTTGAATCTTTAGGCATATTCTCAGTATTTGCACTTAAAAAAACACTTTGTTTAACATTACATACATTTGATGAAATCGGCGGTTGTATGACAGTTTCTAAGCCCAAAATAGTGTCTCCCTGCGGGCAGGAAAATGTAGCTTCTCCTGCCTCTATGGAGCTTTTTTCTCGTTCTTTATTTACAGTGTTATAAGCAACATTTTTAACATTTTCATTAATATTCTGTGATCGGAAGTCATTCAATCCTATTTTGACAACATTTAGGCTCATGCTTTCATTTTTTTTTCTCTATGCAAAAACATGCTTGAAATGCATAGGGAAAGCTACAAACAATAAATGGTCATACTGAGATTGGCAGTTGAGCCAGACCCAGGATTGCCCTACCCCTTTGTAGGGGGGATTGTACCCTACACACCTGCAGAGTTTCAGCCTCCTAGCTTTTTCCCTCTTGGAGAAAAACAACTTTCCATAGGTATTTTTTCTCTATGCAAAAACATGCTTGAAATGCATAGGGAAAGCTAAAAACAATAAACGGCCATACTGAAACTGGCAGTTAAGCCAGAACCAGGATTGCCCTACCCCTTTGTAGGGTGGATTGTACCCTACACACCTGCAGAGTTTCAGCCTCCTAGCTTTTTCCCTCTTGGAGAAAAACAACTTTCCATAGGTATTTTTCTCTATGCAGAAACATGCTTGAAATGCATAGGGAAAGCTAAAAACAATAAACGGTCATACTGAAACTGGCAGTTAAGCCAGAACCAGGATTGCCCTACCCCTTTGTAGGGTGGATTGTACCCTACACACCTGCAGGGTTTCAGCCTCTTAGCTTTTTCCCTCTTGGAGAAAACAACTTTCCATAGGTATTTTTCCCTATGCAGAAACATGCTTGAAATGCATAGGAAAGCTAAAAACAATAAACGGTCATACTGAAACTGGCAGTTAAGCCAGAACCAGGATTGCCCTACCCCTTTGTAGGGTGGATTGTACCCTACACACCTGCAGAGTTTCAGCCTCCTAGCTTTTTCCCTCTTGGAGAAAACAACTTTCCATAGGTATTTTTCTCTATGCAAAAACATGCTTGAAATGCATAGGAAAGCTAAAACAATAAACGGTCATACTGAAACTGGCAGTTAAGCCAGAACCAGGATTGCCCTACCCCTTTGTAGGGTGGATTGTACCCTACACACCTGCAGAGTTTCAGCCTCCTAGCTTTTTCCCTCTTGGAGAAAAACAACTTTCCATAGGTATTTTTCTCTATGCAGAAACATGCTTGAAATGCATAGGAAAGCTAAAACAATAAACGGTCATACTGAAACTGGCAGTTAAGCCAGAACCAGGATTGCCCTACCCCTTTGTAGGGTGGATTGTACCCTACACACCTGCAGAGTTTCAGCCTCCTAGCTTTTTCCCTCTTGGAGAAAAACAACTTTCCATAGGTATTTTTCTCTATGCAGAAACATGCTTGAAATGCATAGGAAAGCTAAAACAATAAACGGTCATACTGAAACTGGCAGTTAAGCCAGAACCAGGATTGCCCTACCCCTTTGTAGGGTGGATTGTACCCTACACACCTGCAGAGTTTCAGCCTCCTAGCTTTTTCCCTCTTGGAGAAAAACAACTTTCCATAGGTATTTTTCTCTATGCAGAAACATGCTTGAAATGCATAGGGAAAGCTAAAAACAATAAACGGTCATACTGAAACTGGCAGTTAAGCCAGAACCAGGATTGCCCTACCCCTTTGTAGGGTGGATTGTACCCTACACACCTGCAGAGTTTCAGCCTCCTAGCTTTTTCCCTCTTGGAGAAAAACAACTTTCCACAGGTATTTTTTCTCTATGCAGAAACATGCTTGAAATGCATAGGGAGTGTAATCCGTTTTTATTAAAATTCAAACACAAGAACAAGAAATTCAATTACATATCAAACAAGGGTTTAGTTAAGCAATAAAAAGCATAAAAAATAAATAATCTCTTTCAATTTTATACAATATTATGTATATTATTGTGAAAAGGCGCAATCCTTACTTTTTAATGGAATGGGTAAGTTATAGAATAGCAAAGAAAACCAATATAGTTAACAAATTCAATGTAAGGAAAGAAAAAGGTGAGAAATGTACATTCATCAGAGCTTTATACCCAAGTTCTAAATTATAAATTAAGGAACAAACATATGCGAATAATTGTGTTGATGTAACCATACCTTCAATTTCTTCATCATTATGGTTATAGGATATAGGCCTTTCGTCCTATTTTCGTGACACCTAGCATTCCATAGAAGATACATAGAGGAGAGGAGGAAAAAATCAGCTGTCTCTACACCCGCAGTCCAATAACAGCCATAGTCCCCATATAAAATTTTATTCATCGTCAAAGGGAATAATAGTGGAACCTGGAAGTGCAGGCTTATTTGTTCCCAGAAAAGCGTCGCTCTAGGGCATGTCATAAAGACATGCATGGAGTCCTCTGGGACCGTACATCCAGGTCTAGGACAAACTGCATCCTCAACTGCTCGAAATGGCAAAGAAGCCCTGACTGGCAGTTTATCTAATGATGCCCTCCAAATTAGATCAGCCCACTGCGGGATCCCCTTGTATCGTGTTCGACGTCGACACAAACCATGTATCTGAAACATGGAGTATCCTGCATAACCATTAACCCGAATATGTGTATCTAAAGTGTGTGCAAACCACTCCCTATGAGATAAGATAATGGGAAGGGTGGAAATGCGAAAGCGCATTGCCATAATCCGTATATCTTGTAATTCCACACTTTCAATCCCCCTCATTCTCTTCCCTTGCATCATTTTATCCCAAAACAAAAAGTTTGCTGCATAAGTCAGAGCCCCCACAATGGAATCGGCCCTTTTCGTCAAGTGCGTCCATATAAAATGTAAATGTAAAATATGCAAGAATAGAATGGGATGATGAAGTCCAACTCCCCCCCGGTGCATGGGGGAATAGACAATCCCTCTCCGTACTGGGTTAATTTTCGCACACCAGAAAAAATTAAAGCAATGTTTTAAAGTGTTTGTCATCCATTTTAATGGGAAAAAATACACCATAAAGATGTGTATGAGTCTCCCAAGAAAAAAGACATTCAAAAGATATGCTCGCTTAAAATATGTCAGTGAGAAAGTAGCCCAATATTGCATTTGAGCCACAGCTTTCTGCAGCGAAAGCTGGCACCGTTCCTCTACAAAAGTGGAGGTGCCAAAAGGGACTCCCAAAATGGTGACCCCCACCGAATTAAATCGTACATCTGAAACAAGCAAAGTAGGCTGAACAATTTTACTAAAACCTTCCGATTTTGTCATATTGAGAGAGAGCCCTACCTCATTAAGCAGGGGCACTAGCGTGTTTTGAAACTGCTGTTGATATGTATCAAAGTCTTCAGCTATATAGACTATATCATCAGCATATGAGAAAATCCTGGGAGTTGCTACCCCCATGCAGTTAAAAGAGTGTGGGGGCATGAGCAGCCGTCTACGAAATTGAAAGAGGGCAGCACTCACTACCAACACCAATAAAAAAGCACTAAGGGGGCACCCTTGCCGTATTCCTGACCTAAGTAAAACAGGAGTACCAATCCAGCCATTAATGACTGGAGTGACAGTGGAGTGTCGATGCAGAGATTGAAGGCACTGTCGAAATTTTGGGCCAAAGCCATATAAACGAAGAATCCCAGCCAAGGCATCATGAGAAACATTATCAAACGCTTTTGTAATATCCGCCGTTACAAGAAGGGCGGAAGACTGCTGTTGTATATAACCAGAAAGCTGTTTAATAACATGCAAGACTTCAAAAATAGACCGACCTGGAATGCCGTAAACCCCCGTTTCAACTATATGTGGCAATATCTTGCGTAACCGCATCTGCAACACCTTAGTAAAAATTTTGTAATCGGTATTGCAGAGGGCAATTGGTCGCCAATTGGTCAATGACGCCCTGTCTCCCTTTTTCCATATAAAATGAATAATGGAGTGCAAAGCCTTACCATGAACAAACCCCTGGTGCAACCATTCATTAAAAAGAAGTACAAGCATATTGAGACATGCAGGAGGCAGTATAGTGTAAAAGGTATACGGAATACCATCAGACCCAGGAGCTGTTTCCCGTTTAGCCAATTGCTGCAAAGCCTCCTCTATTTCAGGCAAAGTTATATCCACTTCCATCCTAGCTTTCAAAGCAGCCGCCATTGGGGGCATAAGCCAGGTCAAAGACGGTAATTGTTTGGGCGCATATTGTTCTAATAAATATTCGTGTACTATCTGCAGCATCCCCTGCTTAGTGTTGTCTATCCGACCCTGATCATTTCTCAAACCCGCATTTGAACCGGACGCTTAGCCTTTCCCTTCCCAATATATGGGAGACAATGTTCCGCCTTCCCATGCATTGTATACGCTAAATGCTGGAGTTGGGTCGTGACTCTAGACATGGCCAAGGCATACATTTCCTGTAAATGCAACAAAGCAAGATTTACATCTGTACCTAAAACTGCAACATATTTATCATAAGTTTGAGAAGTTTTCAATTTAAGTTCTTTATGATATTGTGTAGATAACCATTTATATCGTGATTTTACTTTAAGTTTTAAATCTAGCCACCAATCTTGAATGGAGGGATATATATGTAACAAAGTTCCATGGTCATGCCACAAATCATCCATAATACATCTCCAGAGGTCCAATTTAAGAATTGCTGGGGCCATTCTGAAATATCCTCGTCCAGGAGTCACTCTCGCCACATTACCAAAGGAATACGTCAAAGCTGTATGATCAGAGAAACATACCAATGCAGACTCCACATCCTTGCAAAGCAAATGTGGAGAATACCAACAAAAATCTATATTGGAAAGTAGATCCCCTCTATGAAAAGTGTATTGGGGAGATGGAGCCAACTTCAATGAAGCAGAAGTCATTAGGCGGTGACAGAGGCGAATGTCCCGCCTAGAGCTGGCGGGGCCTTCCAACAAATGAGAGTTGAAGTCCCCAAACACCATCAGGGGGAAATTGGTCAACAGGAATGGAGACATCATCCGAAACATGCGACATCGCTCATCCAAATCAGTATAAGCATAAAGAACAATCACCCGATAAAACTGCTGTTGATGTTTAATATCCAGGAGCAACATCCGACCCGGGATAATATGAACTACATCCCTGATCTGAACTTCCGTAGAGTTATAAAAAACCAAAATTCCAGAATGAAGTTCAATACCTTTAGAACAAACATAATTGCCACCCCATATATTAGAAATCTGCAAGACATGAGCATCAGAGAGTTGCCCAGTATCCAGTAAAACAAGTAAAGTAAAATGTAAAGGCAATATCCAATCTAAAACCATGAGGCGTTTCTTCATAGAATAAATCGAGTTAACATTACAACATATGTATGTGCAATCAGCCATGATCGTCGGTTGCTGTGCCTTTACCTATTCGTTACCGGTAAGGCGGGGTTTCTGAGAACCCTTCCCACGTGATGCTCGTTCCTTCTTGGAAACCTTCTGCCATGCTGGACCGTCTTCAGTGAAGCTGTCCTGATCATCTGAATGCCTGCCGTCTTCAGGAGGTAGTGGTACCAGGAAAACCTCAGCCTCATCTGGGAGCGGCGTTCCTTGCCTCTGTGGTTCCTGTACAATGGGATGTTGCACCAGCTGGTCAATGCCATTATCTAGACTGTTGGAATCTTGTAAAGAATCTTCCCTTGAGTCAGACTCTGTTGCACCTGCTTGCTGTAAAAGTGTAGGCTTTCTAGGTGCAAGTGATTGCTGCCCCTGTTCCTCTGTCACCATCTGATCAACAGATAGCTGTGGAGGCCTAGAGACTGCTGGTATCTCCCGTAAAGGTGGATCATTATCAGTGAGCGGAGCTGCTATAATAGGTGCCTCCTCCTGCCTTTCATCTGGAGTGGCAGGTGACATCATCGCATCGCAACGAGACCAATGATGTGGACCGGAGCAAAGTGTGCAATATTCCCGACATTCCCTTGCGAAATGGTCTCTTTTACCACACTTAGAGCATTTCTTGTCTGGGCAGTCAGAAACAACATGTCCAAAATCCCCGCAGAAAAAACATGAGCGGGGCTGTCCCGCATATCTCAGCACCCCCCGATGTCCCATTATAAAGCACACTCCCGGGATGTGGACTGGGCCGGTCTCCTGCAAATTGAAGTCCACCCACGCTACCCATCCACAATCCCAAGCCCCACCCGCAGCTTCATCAATAGACTTTTCCACTCTCAATACCTTGTCTGCATGCCTCAAAAGGTAAGCCTTTATTTGCTCCGGATCTATATGGATAGAACGAAAATGTATGGTCACCTTCCGTCGAAATTGCACATTTACCTTTGAGATTCGGTATTTTGCCACTGTTGGTAAATCTCCTTTTGCCAAAAAGGATGTCTGAAATCGAAGAGCCATGATCTGGCTTTCAAAATATATTTCTCCAAAGGGCTCTTTTCCCCAATGCATTAAGCCACATATAGTAGAAATAGGGAATCCCAAAGGTTTCAGTAAGTCATTCCAAATATCCGCTCTGCTAGTAGGAAGCCCATTGATCGTCTGAACTTTAATAGAGGGTTTGTGTATTATTCTATACCTCTGTGGGGGGGCCATACCTGGAGATATAGCCGCAGCCGCTCCAGCGTAGGATCGTCCGGACCCACCAGCTACCTCTGCCGGGCAGCCCAAAGGAGGGATTGTTGGCTCTGGTTCAATCTGTGTAGGTGCTAGAGTTCGACGCTGCTTGGATTGTCTGCCCTGTGGAATTCCAAAAATCTGCTGTTCCTCCCCTCCTCTCTTTAAAGAGATCTCACGACCTCCCTCTTCCATCCTGACCGGTTCCTCTCCCTTCTGTGACGGTGTCTGTCCCGAGCCATTGGTATCCATACCCTGCAGAATCCTCGGCCTGACATCCGGCTGTCGTTCACTCATCAATGGTCCCATCAGTCGAGGGCTGGTATCATCACAAGAACTCCATTTAGAATATAAAGATGGCCTATCTAATTGCTCCATATTACAATGTCCTGAAAATAAGCTCTGTGAGCTTCCATTTTGTGTGTCCCAAATATCTGCAGAAGTGGAAGTTATCCCCCTTTCAGGAATGTTGCTAGGCTGGGCTATACTCTGAGCAAGAGATGTTTTTTGTACCGAAATATCTCCTTGTCCCAGTGAAGGGATATGTAGAGGTTGAGCATCTGTCCACCCTTCACACTGAGTTTCTTTTATCTGTTCTTGCTGGTTCACAAAACCCTCATCACTTATCTCCTTGTTTACATGCTGTAGAACTGAAGTTTGCACTAAAAGTGCTTTCTGCTGAAAGCTTGCCCCTTTTCCTGTTTGCTCTATGAGACTAGTCTGTTCCTTAGTTACAGTGAGCCCTGAGACTGACTGGCAATCTCTCAGAGCAACATACGATGTTTCATTAACATGGAAAGTTCCCAAACACTTTTTTCCTTTTTCAGTACATACATGAGAGTTTCCAGCATTATTAATATCCCTGAAACCAGTTTGTATTGTTGTCTGGGGCCTGCGAAGTTGAAAATCACTCTGCATTTGTTGTTGTACACTTCCCTGTCCATCTAGTGGTGGATTTACATGTTTACATGCTGTATATTTTAAAAAAGGCAATTTAGTCACTTTTTTTCTTTCTGCTTTTGCAGAAACAGTAGCAGCATTAATTAGTGAAGGGGAATTCCCCTTTTCTATAAAGCAATCATTCAACTGAGGTGCAGGCTGCTTATGGCAGCTGTAGCTGCTGGCTGGAAGCCCTAACAAGGGCTGTTGTAAATTTAAGTCCATGGGGCTTCTGAGCTCCATTTCCTCGGCCCAAGATAATAAAGAACTTACTTGCAAGTCTCGATCTTGTTTTGATAAAGCAGAAACACTCTTATGTGAAGCTCCTTCCACTCCAACAGCAATTTCCATCAATTCTCTTGTAGGAATAGGGCTAAAACCTTCTGCTGAATCCTTTTCAATAACTGCAAAAGCAGCAGAGTCATTGTTAGCAGCCGCCATCTTGAATAGGGAAAGCTAAAAACAATAAACGGTCATACTGAAACTGGCAGTTAAGCCAGAACCAGGATTGCCCTACCCCTTTGTAGGGTGGATTGTACCCTACACACCTGCAGAGTTTCAGCCTCCTAGCTTTTTCCCTCTTGGAGAAAAACAACTTTCCATAGGTATTTTTTCTCTATGCAGAAACATGCTTGAAATGCATAGGGAAAGCTAAAAACAATAAACGGTCATACTGAAACTGGCAGTTAAGCCAGAACCAGGATTGCACTACCCCTTTGTAGGGGGGATTGTACCCTACACACCTGCAGAGTTTCAGTCTCCTAGCTTTTTCCCTCTTGGAGAAAAACAACTTTCAATAGGTATTTTTCTCTATGCAAAAACATGCTTGAAATGCATAGGGAAAGCTAAAAACAATAAACGGTCATACTGAAACTGGCAGTTAAGCCAGAACCAGGATTGCCCTACCCCTTTGTAGGGTGGATTGTAACCTACACACCTGCAGGGTTTCAGCCTCTTAGCTTTTTCCCTCTTGGAGAAAAACAACTTTCCACACGTATTTTTTCTCTATGCAGAAACATGCTTGAAATGCATAGGGAAAGCTAAAAACAATAAACGGTCATTCTGAAACTGGCAGTTAAGCCAGAACCAGGATTGCCCTACCCCTTTGTAGGGTGGATTGTAACCTACACACCTGCAGGGTTTCAGCCTCTTAGCTTTTTCCCTCTTGGAGAAAAACAACTTTCCATAGGTATTTTTTCTCTATGCAGAAACATGCTCAAAATGCATAGGAAAGCTAGAAACAATAAACGGTCATACTGAAACTGGCAGTTAAGCCAGAACCAGGATTGCCCTACCCCTTTGTAGGGGGGATTGTACCCTACACACCTGCAGAGTTTCAGCCTCCTAGCTTTTTCCCTCTTGGAGAAAAACAACTTTCCATAGGTATTTTTTCTCTATGCAGAAACATGCTTGAAATGCATAGGGAAAGCTAAAAACAATAAACGGTCATACTGAAACTGGCAGTTAAGCCAGAACCAGGATTGCCCTACCCCTTTGTAGGGTGGATTGTACCCTACACACCTGCAGAGTTTCAGCCTCCTAGCTTTTTCCCTCTTGGAGAAAACACAACTTTCCATAGGTATTTTTTCTCTATGCAAAAACATGCTTGAAATGCATAGGGAAAGCTAAAAACAATAAACGGTCATACTGAAACTGGCAGTTAAGCCAGAACCAGGATTGCCCTACCCCTTTGTAGGGTGGATTGTACCCTACACACCTGCAGAGTTTCAGCCTCCTAGCTTTTTCCCTCTTGGAGAAAAACAACTTTCCATAGGTATTTTTCTCTATGCAAAAACATGCTTGAAATGAAAGCTAAAAACAATAAACGGTCATACTGAAACTGGCAGTTAAGCCAGAACCAGGATTGCCCTACCCGTTTGTAGGGGGGATTGTACCCTACACACCTGCAGAGTTTCAGCCTCCTAGCTTTTTCCCTCTTGGAGAAAAACATCTTTCCATAGGTATTTTTTCTCTATGCAAAAACATGCTTGAAATGCATAGGGAAAGCTAAAAACAATAAACGGTCATACTGAAACTGGCAGTTAAGCCAGAACCAGGATTGCACTACCCCTTTGTAGGGGGGATTGTACCCTACACACCTGCAGAGTTTCAGCCTCCTAGCTTTTTCCCTCTTGGAGAAAAACAACTTTCCATAGGTATTTTTTCTCTATGCAAAAACATGCTTGAAATGCATAGGGAAAGCTAAAAACAATAAACGGTCATACTGAAACTGGCAGTTAAGCCAGAACCAGGATTGCCCTACCCCTTTGTAGGGGGGATTGTACCCTACACACCTGCAGAGTTTCAGCCTCCTAGCTTTTTCCCTCTTGGGGAAAAACAAGTTTCCAGTTGAACTTTTTTCTCGATGCAGAAACATGCTTGAAATGGATAGGTAAAGCTAAAAACAATAAACGGTCATACTGAAACTGGTAAGTTTGCAAGCCGAAAATAGTGTCTCCCTGTGGGTAGGAAAAAGCAGCTTCTCCTGCCTCTATGGTTCTTTTTTTCAGGTTCTGCATTTTTATTGTTAAACATCACATTTTGTATTTTTGCATGCATATTGTGTGATCTGACACCTTCTAAACCTCTATTTTTTCGTTCTGTTAGCATATTTTAATTTTTTGCACCAAACAAAACATTTTGTTCAACACTACATGCATTGGATGTCTGCCGCGGTTGTATGACAGTTTGCAAGCCAGAAATAGTGCCTACCGGTGGGCAGGGAAATGCGGCTTCTCCCGCCTCTATGGATCTCGTTTCTGTTTCTATATTATCACTGTTAAATATCACATTTGTATTATTGCATACATATTATGAGATCTGACACTCTCTAATCTTGTTGTTTGTGAATATTTAGGCATATTCTCAGTATTTGCACTTAAAAAAACACTTTGTTTAACATTACATACATTTGATGAAATCGGCGGTTGTATGACAGTTTCTAAGCCAAAATAGTGTCTCCCTGCGGGCAGGAAAATGTAGCTTCTCCTGCCTCTATGGAGCTTTTTTCTCGTTCTTTATTTATAGTGTTATAAGCAACATTTTTAACATTTTCATTAATATTCTGTGATCGGAAGTCATTCAATCCTATTTTGACAACATTTAGGCTCATGCTTTCATTTTTTTTTTCTCTATGCAAAAACATGCTTGAAATGCAAAGGGAAAGCTAAAAACAATAAATGGTCATACTGAGATTGGCAGTTGAGCCAGACCCAGGATTGCCCTACCCCTTTGTAGGGTTGATTGTACCCTACACACCTGCAGAGTTTCAGCCTCCTAGCTTTTTCCCTCTTGGAGAAAAACAACTTTCCATAGGTATTTTTTCTCTATGCAGAAACATGCTTGAAATGCATAGGGAAAGCTAAAAACAATAAACGGCCATACTGAAACTGGCAGTTAAGCCAGAACCAGGATGGCCCTACCGCTTTGTAGGGGGGATTGTACCCTACACACCTGCAGAGTTTCAGCCTCCTAGCTTTTTCCCTCTTGGAGAAAAACAACTTTCCATAGGTATTTTTTCTCTATGCAGAAACATGCTTGAAATGCATAGGAAAGCTAAAAACAATAAACGGTCATACTGAAACTGGCAGTTAAGCCAGAACCAGGATTGCCCTACCCCTTTGTAGGGTGGATTGTACCCTACACACCTGCAGAGTTTCAGCCTCCTAGCTTTTTCCCTCTTGGAGAAAAACAACTTTCCATAGGTATTTTTTCTCTATGCAGAAACATGCTTGAAATGCATAGGGAAAGCTAAAAACAATAAACGGTCATACTGAAACTGGCAATCATACTATTTTTATTTGTAACAGAAATAAATTAAATATACATTCATTATTTATACATAAATTATTTACTAAAACATGAAAAAAATAACTTTACGAAAATATGAAAAAAATGATTTTACATTTTTCAAGTTAAATAATTATTTCTTCCATTTATATTTTTTAAGCCAAGCTTCCAGCTGTCTTATCATTATATTTACAGAAAATTTTTTATCTGTTTTACTTTCTATATTTCTTGCTCTCCATAATATAAAGATTGCAATTATCAAGAAAAAGTCTATATTTTTAATATTTGCATCCCAGGGTATGTTATAGTTGCCATACAATATTTTTTCTTCATTGAGAGGAAATAAATTAGGCAATTTATAATTTTTCTTAACATAGTCCCAAAAGGGCTTAGCCCTTTCACATCTTACAAAAACATGCATTGTGTCCTCTGTATCTTTACAGTCTTTTCTAAAACATCTTCTTTGTTCCTCCACTTTTGTAAGATAATTTGCTCTTGTTGGTAGTCTGTCCAATGAACACCGCCACAGGAAATCCTTTATTTCTGATAATCTGCAAAAAACTTTTCTTCGATTATTTATAGCTTGTAATCTGTCTAAAGAGAAATTTTCATAAGGATTAATAAAATAATCTTTTTGCATAATGTTAATATACCAAGTCTTTCTATTTTTTGGCATAATTGTTATAGTATTTTTGTATTTTAAAACAAATGTTTGTATGTCCTTCAGTTCTTTGTCTTGTATGTTTAAAGTTCTTTTTCCAAGTAAACATTTTTGCCAAAAATTCCCTTCTATTGATAGTATTAATTTTGACACAAAATTATCCAGTTTATATTTAACATATTGTAATACAGGATATAAAAAAACAGTACGTAAAAAAACTATTTGATTAATTAATGCATATCCTCCTTGTTTCTTAGATGAATACAGTATTCCTCTTTTAACTGGGTTATACTTAACACCCCAAAAAAAGGAAAAAATACATTGTTGTAACTTTACAACCCATATTTCCGGATAGAAATATATAGCAAATAAATAGGTTAATGAACTCAAAAACATTCCATTCAACAAATAAACCTTTTTGTCATATGATAAATAGAAAGTTCTCCAAAAACATAGTTTCTTACATACCTTCATTACCTGTTTATCACAAAATTTCATAGTGTACTCACTTTGTCCATAAGGAATACCTAAAATTGTAATTCCTTTATCTGTGAAGGTAATATCCTGCAAAGGGATAATATTAGAAAGATTAAACACATAACCCTTTGTTTTGTTCTTACTTATGTTAAGACCTGCTAATTTAACATTTTGTGAAAAACAATTTAACAAAATTTTTAACTTGTCAATAGATTCTGCAACTATTGTTACATCATCTGCATATGCATAAAACGATGGAATTAATACATTTGCACATGTATATGAAAAAGTATTCAATTTTAACTGTGTTCTTGTTTTATATATCACTGCTGCAATTACCAAAGTAAAGATGTAACTACTTAGGGGGCAGCCTTGTCTTATCCCATTTTTAATATGAATAGGCTGCCCTTTCCAACCATTTATAACAGGTATTATTTTTGTTAGAGTATAAATGCTTTGTATACAGTTTCTAAACTTTTCACCAAAACAATAACTTTCCAAAATATCAAATAGTGCTTGATGTGCTACATTATCGAAAGCTTTCATAAGATCACATGATAACAATATTGCTTTAATTGTATGTTCCATATTTTTTATAATCATTTTGTATGTATATAACAATTCAAATAAAGGTCTTTCTGATATTCCATAAATACCAGGATCTATCATATAATGCATTCTCTTTTTTAGTCTTATTTGTAAAATTTTACAAAAAATCTTGTAATCTGCATTACATAAACTGATTGGTCTCCAATTGACCAATTCTGACTTAATTCCCTTTTTCCAAATAAATTTTAAACCTACTAATAATAAGTCTTCATTCATAAAACCTTTTTCATACCATTCATTATATAACACATTTATGATTTTTAGTTGTTCAACATTTAACTGATTATAAAATTCATATGAAAGACCATCCAGCCCTGGAGCTGATTGTTTAACCTTCATTATTGCAATCGCATTTTGTATTTCAGATAAAGAAATTTCTGCGTCCATTTCTTCTTTATATTCTTTCGATATATAAGGTAATAACCAGTCCACCTTATAGTGTTTTTTCCCAGCATACATTTTTCGTAAGTATTCTTGTACACATTTCATTATTCCTTCTTTATCAGTATATATCTGTCCATCTTCTGATTTTATTGAATCAAAATAAGTCTCTTTTCTCATAGTTTTCTTCCCTATATATGGTAAAAATTGTTCCCCTTTGCCTTTCATAGAAAACGCCAAGTTCCATAATGTATTTTTAACTCTTATACAATTCATATTATACAATTTTCTCAAATTTGCAAATACTTCATTTTTATTTCCTTGTATAGACATTTTATATTCAAAATACATATTTTTAGTCATATTTTTTAAATGTATATGAAATTTTTTAACAAACAATTTGTATCTGTCATAAAATTTTTCTTTCAATACTAACCACCATTCTGTTATATTGGAATATAAAGGTAATAATGTTAAATGATCTTTCCAAAGTTCTTTAAAAATATTTTTCCATATATCGGTCTGCAAACATTCAACTTTGTATCTTATAAGATCTTTTCCTTTTCCTATGTTATGTGTATTACCAAATACAAAAGACAGTGCTTTATGGTCTGTGAAACATAAATATGTTGACTGATATTGTATACACTTCATTATTTTGCTATGACAGCAATAATCTATTCTTGTCTGATATAATGTATGCAAATATGTATTTTCATTTTTGCCAGCTATTTCTAAATTGCCTAAACGCAACAGTTCCAAACATTTTTTAATATCTCTTTCTTTTCTGATATTATTTCTATTTAAATGACAGTTAAAGTCTCCACAAAAAATGATTGGACTGTCTATTAAAAAAAAAGACTCCATCATTTCAAACATTCTGCATCTTAGTGTCACTTGTACAAAAGCATAAATTACAATGATTCTTACAAATTTACCTCTGCTTATAGTGTCGATAATTAATATTCTTCCAGGTAATATGTGTATAATATCTCGTATTATGATTAACTCTTTTTTATACAAAAATAATATTCCAGAATGTTGGTCTTCACCTAATGACCAAATAGAACCTTCATTCCACAAGTTTTCCCATTGTAGTTGTGCTTTATCTGTAACATTTCCTATGTCAATCAAACATATTATGTCATCTTGTAAGGTTTTTACCCATTCATAAACTTGTAATCTTTTGTTTAATGAACACATTCCATTTATATTACTGTGTGTAATTTTAATATTCTCCATCAGCTTTATTATAATTTCTTTTCTTTATGTTGAGTAAGACATATAAATATTTCTGTATCATTAAGTAAAGAATTTTGTTCATCATTCTTAGATAACAACATACTTTCATTTACTTCATCTGTAGAAAAATTGCTTATATTATTGTTATTACTTATATCTATTCCTGCATGCTTATCCTTTTTATATATTGGACAATCTAAAGTATCATGATTTTTGTTACAAATTATACATGAATTGTCACATGTTTTTGTATTGTGCGTTATTGAACCACATTTTTTACATTTTTTGTAAGGACATTTCATAATTAAATGATCAAATTTACCACAAAATACACATATGGTAGGTTGACCTTCGTATCTAATAGAACCTCTATTTCCTGATATAAAACATACACCTGGTAAATTTTTCACCTCATTATTTACAATTTTAAGATCTACCCATAAAATCCAAGAACCATCCCAAATTCCATCTATTTCGGGATCATGAAATCTGTTTATATTGTATACTTTGTCACATAATGGTGTAAAATAATCTCTTAATTCTTGTTCATTTATATAAATGGTTCGAAATTTTATTCTAAGCTTTCGTCTTACTCCTAAATATGTATCAGAAATAGTAACATTATTCCAAGGATAACACAGCTGTTTTTCTTTTATCTTTGTCAAAAAACTTATTGCAAAATCACTTCTTTCAAAAAATATTTCTATACTTCTTTTAACTTGTTCAATATAAATGGCACATATATTGAATAATGAAAAACCTAATGGCTTAATGATATTTTCCCATACAAACTCTTTTGTTATTTTTTTCTTTTTTAATATATTCAGTTTTATGAAAGGCTTAAGTATTATTCTTTCTTTATCAAAATCTTTACAATTTTTTAATACTGACTTTGTTATTTCTAAAAAATCATTAGTTACATTTTCTGAAATTTTTTCTATTATTTGTAAGTCTTCTTTCATTTGTACATTCTTAAATATTCCATCGTAATTATTCATATTTTCTTCCGTCATATTTTCTAAGAAAGATTGTTCTAATATTTCCATTAAAACATCTGAGTCTTTATATCCATCAGAATTATGTTGACTACACATTTTTATTTGTATTTGTTTCTCCTGTTATGTCGTTCATTTTTTGTCTTTTCGATGGTTTATTTTTCTTTTTAGAAAATAATATCCATTTGGAAGATTCATCATTTCCTACTTTGTTATACAGGTCTTTGTCTGAAAAAGGTAAAGATGATCTTCTACCCCTTAATCGTGTTGTATGTTGAGTTGTTTCATTTTCTGTTCCTTCAAATTGTAGCAAATTAGGTTCTGAGTTTTCTGGATTTAATTTTGTTTTGTTTTTTTCCACATTTTTTTCTTCCTGAGTTTTATTTGCTGTAAAAGCAGAAATATCCTCCTTTAGACTTCTTTTTTCTTTTTCCTTATCTTCCTGTATTATTTTCCTTTTTTTCTCTCTTTGTTTTAAGCCTTTAGCTTCAATTTTGTCTTCTTCGTTCTTTTCTTTATACATTTCTACATTAGGTTGTTTTTCAATATTTTCCTTAGTCTTATTTATATCTTCTGAATCTATTTGTATGCTTATGTTTGTATCCATTTCTTCTTCTATGTTAATTTCATTTTCTTCCTGTTCTTCTTCATTTATTAATGTTTCTTTTACTGTAGGAAAATGTTTTTGACAATCTGACCAGGAATGATTTCCTGAGCAGTATCTACATCTTGTAGGACATTGCTTTGTAAAGTGAGTTGTAGCTCCACATTTGGCGCACTTTCTTACTGGACATTCAGATATTATATGAGAAAAAGAACCACAGAAATAACAAGATTTGGGTTGTCCAAAATATCTAATGGTACCTCTTTGTCCTGCTATAAAACAAACTCCTGGTATATGTTTGATCCCTGTATCTGTTACTGATAACGTCACTGTTGCTTGCCACCCTCCGTCCCATATATCTTCTACTTCTTTATCTTGTGTTTTAATAAGTTCTGAAACTTCTGCACAATGACTTAATAAATAATTTCTTATTTGTTGCTCTTCAACATATATTGATCTAAATTGTAAAGTGACTTTTTTCTTAATATTGATACCTAATGCAGAGGCAGAATAGTTATTCCATGGAGTTTGCTTTTGTTTAGCTGTAAAAGATGCATAAAAATTTGAAGCTGCTGTTTGTGTTTCAAAAAAAATGTCTATATATTTTTCTCTTTCAATAAAAATCATTGCTGTTATTGTTCTTGATGTTGCTCCTAATGGTTTTATAATTTCTGTCCATAGCTGTTTTTTTCCTATCATACCTTCTGTTGTTTTTGTTATTCTTACCAATGGTTTAAAAGAAATACGTGTAGTATTTGCATTAGTTGTTTGTTTCTTGTTCATATTCTGTGATGTTGTAACACTTGCATAAGTATTCTCCTGTCTAATGTTATTTGTATTTGTATTGTCTGTATTTATTGGGTCTATCATGTCCATTGTAGTTCCCCAATCATTTCTGTCCATGTTTTCATTATTTTCTGTGTCTATGATGTTTTGTTGTATTGTTTTTCTTTCTACCATTTTTTTAGCGTCTTCATTTTCTTTGCATAATAATTCTCTTAATTGTTCTCCTGATATTTCTTGCAATTTCCTAATAACATCCTTTTCTTTTTCAGTTCTTTTTTCTAATGTCAATTCTTTAGAAAAAAAGCCAGTTCTTTCTTTAATTGCCTGTTGTTTTTCTTCTAATGACAAAGAATTGTTTTCTTGCATCACTAAGTTCATAAGGTTACTGAAAAAACCTAATGGTTGTAACTCATTTGTTGGTGCATTATCAAATAAATAAAATGCAGTTTTGAAATCTGACTGTCTTGCTGCTTCTAGTATTCTGTTCCATACAGACATTTCAGAATTTTGACATTGCATGCTTTCTTCACTTACTTCACTAATTACATTTTTATTTATATTCCCATCATTTCTATTCATTTCTTCATTTGTGGAAAAAGTCATTTCAACATTACCTTGTGACATATTTACATTTGGAGTTTTTCTTAATTCATCTTGTTCTCTTTTCATTATAACATCTAAGAAAGCATTAAAAAAACCTGGAGGGCTTTCTGCCATTGCAGCTACAGTTTGCAACAGTTTAAATGCTTCTGTCATGCTTACATGTTTAGCCATTGTTATTATATTTTCCCATATTGCAGGAAAATTAGTATTATTTATACTTACAGTTTTATTTGTATGTCCATCTTCTTTATTCTGAAAAGATTTACCTGTGCCATCATTTCTTGCCTTTTGTAATTCTCCTGTAACATTTTCTGTAAGTAAAATAGCTTTATTTTGTTCCTGGAATACAAAAGAACCATTAGTGAACATCTGCGGTTGTATGGCAGTTTGCAAGCCGAAAATAGTGTCTCCCTGTGGGCAGGAAAAAGCAGCTTCTCCTGCCTCTATGGTTCTTTTTTCAGGTTCTGCATTTTTATTGTTAAATATCACATTTTGTATTTTTGCATGCATATTGTGTGGTCTGACACCTTCTAAACCTGTATTTTGTAGTTCTGTTAGCATATTTTCATTATTTGCACCAAACAAAACACTTTGTTCAACACTACATGCATTGGATGTCTGCCGCGGTTGTATGACAGTTTGCAAGCCAGAAATAGTGCCTCCCGGTGGGCAGGGAAATGCAGCTTCTCCCGCCTCTATGGATCTCTTTTCTGGTTCTATATTATCACTGTTAAATATCACATTTTGTATTCTTGCATACATATTATGAGATCTGACACTCTCTAATCTTGTTTTTTGTGAATCTTTAGGCATATTCTCATTATTTGCACTTAAAAAACCACTTTGTTTAACATTACATACATTTGATGAAATCGGCGGTTGTATGACAGTTTCTAAGCCCAAAATAGTGTCTCCCTGCGGGCAGGAAAATGTAGCTTCTCCTGCCTCTATGGAGCTTTTTTCTCGTTCTTTATTTACAGTGTTATAAGCAACATTTTTAACATTTTCATTAATATTCTGTGATCGGAAGTCATTCAATCCTGTTTTGACAACATTTAGGCTCATGCTTTCATTATTTGCAACATTTATAGGATTTTTTTCATGAATACATTCAGGCCGCGTTTCCGCGGGACTTACAGTACCTTTTAAGCCGGAATTGAGATGCCCTGGTCGGGTAAACTCACACTGTTCATCAGCCTGTTCGGCTCCATGCTGTATAACGCTCTTATCAGCTTCAGTAAATATAGAAACACGGGAATTCTCCTCAAAGTTTGGATTCTGTATTTTTAAAGCATTCTTCCTTTGGATTTCATTCTCCTCACCTGAAAAGAAAAAAAGAGTTAGTAGAAGCCGTCATACCCGACAGCTGTTCAGTAAAGCCTTCCTGCTGCATGACTTCTCACACAGGCAGGTCGGCCATATTGAAATTGGCAGTTAAGCCAGAACCAGGATTGCCCTACCCCTTTGTAGGGTGGATTGTACCCTACACACCTACAGAGTTTCAGCCTCCCAGCTTTTTCCCTCTTGGAGAAAAACAACTTTCCAAAGGTATTTTTTCTCTATGCAGAAACATGCTTGAAATGCATAGGGAAAGTTAAAAACAAAAAACAGTCATACTGAGATTAGCAGTTGAGCCAGACCCAGGATTGCCCTACCCCTTTGTAGGGTGAATTGTACCCAACACACCTGCAGAGTTTCAGCCTCCTAGCTTTTTCCCTCTTGGAGAAAAACAACTTTCCATAGGTATTTTTTCTCTATGCATAAATATGCTTGAAATGCATAGGGAAAGCTAAAACAATAAACGGTCATACTGAAACTGCCAGTTAAGCCAGACCCAGGATTGCCCTACCCCTTTGTTGGGTGGATTGTACCCTACACACCTGCAGAGTTTCAGCCTCCTAGCTTTTTCCCTCTTGGAGAAAAACAACTTTCCATAGGTATTTTTTCTCTATGCATAAATATGCTTGAAATGCATAGGGAAAGCTAAAAACAATAAACGGTCATACTGAAACTGGCAGTTAAGCCAGAACCAGGATTGCCCTACCCCTTTGTAGGGTGGATTGTACCCTACACACCTGCAGAGTTTCAGCCTCCTAGCTTTTTCCCTCTTGGAGAAAAACAACTTTCCATAGGTATTTTTTCTCTATGCAGAAACATGCTTGAAATGCATAGGAAAGCTAAAACAATAAACGGTCATACTGAAACTGGCAGTTAAGCCAGAACCAGGATTGCCCTACCCCTTTGTAGGGTGGATTGTACCCTACACACCTGCAGAGTTTCAGCCTCCTAGCTTTTTCCCTCTTGGAGAAAAACAACTTTCCATAGGTATTTTTCTCTATGCAAAAACATGCTCAAAATGCATAGGCAAAGCTAAAACAATAAACGGTCATACTGAAACTGGCAGTTAAGCCAGAACCAGGATTGCCCTACCCCTTTGTAGGGTGGATTGTACCCTACACACCTGCAGAGTTTCAGCCTCCTAGCTTTTTCCCTCTTGGAGAAAAACAACTTTCCATAGGTATTTTTCCCTATGCAGAAACATGCTTGAAATGCATAGGAAAGCTAAAACAATAAAC
The DNA here is from genome assembly GCF_019279795.1 of Protopterus annectens. Taxonomy (NCBI): domain Eukaryota; kingdom Metazoa; phylum Chordata; order Ceratodontiformes; family Protopteridae; genus Protopterus; species Protopterus annectens. The sequence goes on along the minus strand of NC_056739.1, from coordinate 1,802,824,327 downwards.
GGTCATACTGAAACTGGCAGTTAAGCCAGAACCAGGATTGCCCTACCCCTTTGTAGGGTGGATTGTACCCTACACACCTGCAGAGTTTCAGCCTCCTAGCTTTTTCCCTCTTGGAGAAAAACAACTTTCCATAGGTATTTTTTCTCTATGCAGAAACATGCTTGAAATGCATAGGGAAAGCTAAAAAAATAAACGGTCATACTGAAACTGGCAGTTAAGCCAGAACCAGGATTGCCCTACCCCTTTGTAGGGTGGATTGTACCCTACACACCTGCAGAGTTTCAGCCTCCTAGCTTTTTCCCTCTTGGAGAAAAACAACTTTCCATAGGTATTTTATCTCTATGCAGAAACATGCTTGAAATGCATAGGAAAGCTAAAAACAATAAACGGTCATACTGAAACTGGCAGTTAAGCCAGAACCAGGATTGCCCTACCCCTTTGTAGGGTGGATTGTACCCTACACACCTGCAGAGTTTCAGCCTCCTAGCTTTTTCCCTCTTGGAGAAAACAACTTTCCATAGGTATTTTTCTCTATGCAGAAACATGCTTGAAATGCATAGGGAAAGCTAAAAAAATAAACGGTCATACTGAAACTGGCAGTTAAGCCAGAACCAGGATTGCCCTACCCCTTTGTAGGGGGGATTGTACCCTACACACCTGCACAGTTTCAGCCTCCTAGCTTTTTCCCTCTTGGAGAAAAACAACTTTCCATAGGTATTTTTTCTCTATGCAAAAACATGCTTGAAATGCATAGGGAAAGCTATAAACAATAAACGGTCATACTGAAACTGGCAGTTAAGCCAGAACCAGGATTGCCCTACCCCTTTGTAGGGGGGATTGTACCCTACACACCTGCAGAGTTTCAGCCTCCTAGCTTTTTCCCTCTTGGGGAAAAACAAGTTTCCATTTGAAGTTTTTTCTCTATGCAGAAACATGCTTGAAATGGATAGGGAAAGCTAAAAACAATAAACGGTCATACTGAAACTGGTAAGTTTGCAAGCCGAAAATAGTGTCTCCCTGTGGGAGGAAAAAGCAGCTTCTCCTGCCTCTATGGTTCTTTTTTCAGGTTCTGCATTTTTATTGTTAAACATCACATTTTGTATTTTTGCATGCATATTGTGTGATCTGACACATTCTAAACCTCTGTTTTGTCGTTCTGTTAGCATATTTTCATTTTTTGCACCAAACAAAACATTTTGTTCAACACTACATGCATTGGATGTCTGCCGCGGTTGTATGACAGTTTGCAAGCCAGAAATAGTGCCTACCGGTGGGCAGGGAAATGCGGCTTCTCCCGCCTCTATGGATCTCGTTTCTGTTTCTATATTATCACTGTTAAATATCACATTTTGTATTATTGCATAGATATTATGAGATCTGACACTCTCTAATCTTGTTTTTTTGTGAATCTTTAGGCATATTCTCAGTATTTGCAATTAAAAAAAACACTTTGTTTAACATTACATACATTTGATGAAATCGGCGGTTGTATGACAGTTTCTAAGCCCAAAATAGTGTCTCCCTGCGGGCAGGAAAATGTAGCTTCTCCTGCCTCTATGGGGCTTTTTTCTCGTTCTTTATTTACAGTGTTATAAGCAACATTTTTAACATTTTCATTAATATTCTGTGATCGGAAGTCATTCAATCCTATTTTGACATTTAGGCTCATGCTTTCATTATTTTTTTTCTCTATGCAAAAACATGCTTGAAATGCATAGGGAAAGCTAAAAACAATAAATGGTCATACTGAGATTGGCAGTTGAGCCAGACCCAGGATTGCCCTACCCCTTTTTTTAGGGTTGATTGTACCCTACACACCTGCAGAGTTTCAGCCTCCTAGCTTTTTCCCTCTTGAAGAAAAACAACTTTCCATAGGTATTTTATCTCTATGCAAAAACATGCTTGAAATGCATAGGGAAAGCTAAAAACAATAAACGGTCATACTGAAACTGGCAGTTAAGCCAGAACCAGGATTGCCCTACCCCTTTGTAGGGTGGATTGTACCCTACACACCTGCAGAGTTTCAGCCTCTTAGCTTTTTCCCTCTTGGAGAAAAACAACTTTCCATAGGTATTTTTTCTCTATGCAGAAACATGCTCAAAATGCATAGGGAAAGCTAAAAACAATAAACGGTCATACTGAAACTGGCAGTTAAGCCAGAACCAGGATTGCCCTACCCCTTTGTAGGGTGGATTGTACCCTACACACCTGCAGAGTTTCAGCCTCCTAGCTTTTTCCCTCTTGGAGAAAAACAACTTTCCATAGGTATTTTTTCTCTATGCAGAAACATGCTTGAAATGCATAGGGAAAGCTAAAAACAATAAACGGTCATACTGAAACTGGCAATCATACTATTTTTATTTGTAACAGAAATAAATTAAATATGCATTCATTATTTATACATAAATTATTTACAAAAACATGAAAAAAATAACTTTACAAAAATATGAAAAAAATGATTTTACATTTTTCAAGTTAAATAATTATTTCTTCCATTTATATTTTTTAAGCCAAGCTTCCAGCTGTCTTATCATTATATTTAAAGAAAAATTTTTATCTGTTTTACTTTCTATATTTCTTGCTCTCCATAATATAAAGATTGCAATTATCAAGAAAAAATCTGTATTTTTAATATTTGCATCCCAGGGTATGTTATAGTTGCCATACAATATTTTTTCTTCATTGAGAGGAAATAAATTAGGCAATTTATAATTTTTCTTAACATAGTCCCAAAAGGGCTTAGCCCTTTCACATTTTACAAAAACATGCATTGTGTCCTCTGTATCTTTACAGTCTTTTCTAAAACATCTTCTTTGTTCCTCCACTTTTGTAAGATAGTTTGCTCTTGTTGGTAGTCTGTCCAATGAACACCGCCACAGGAAATCCTTTATTTCTGATAATCTGCAAAAAACTTTTCTTCGATTATTTATAGCTTGTAATCTGTCTAAAGAGAAATTTTCATAAGGATTAATAAAATAATCTTTTTGCATAATGTTAATATACCAAGTCTTTCTATTTTTTGGCATAATTGTTATAGTATTTTTGTATTTTAAAACAAATGTTTGTATGTCCTTCAGTTCTTTGTCTTGTATGTTTAAAGTTCTTTTTCCAAGTAAACATTTTTGCCAAAAATTCCCTTCTATTGATAGTATTAATTTTGACACAAAATTATCCAGTTTATATTTAACATGTTGTAATACAGGATATAAAAAAACTGTACGTAAAAAAACTATTTGATTAATTAATGCATATCCTCCTTGTTTCTTAGATGAATACAGTATTCCTCTTTTAACTGGGTTATACTTAACACCCCAAAAAAAGGAAAAAATACATTGCTGTAACTTTACAACCCATATTTCTGGATAGAAATATATAGCAAATAAATAGGTTAATGAGCTCAAAAACATTCCATTCAACAAATAAACCTTTTTGTCATATGATAAATAAAAAGTTCTCCAAAAACATAGTTTCTTACATACCTTCATTACCTGTTTATCACAAAATTTCATAGTGTACTCACTTTGTCCATAAGGAATACCTAAAATTGTAATTCCTTTATCTGTGAAGGTAATATCCTGCAAAGGGATAATATTAGAAAGATTAAACACATAACCCTTTGTTTTGTTCTTACTTATGTTAAGACCTGCTAATTTAACATTTTGTGAAAAACAATTTAACAAAATTTTTAACTTGTCAATAGATTCTGCAACTATTGTTACATCATCTGCATATGCATAAAACGATGGAATTAATACATTTGCACATGTATATGAAAAAGTATTCAATTTTAACTGTGTTCTTGTTTTATATATCACTGCTGCAATTACCAAAGTAAAGATGTAACTACTTAGGGGGCAGCCTTGTCTTATCCCATTTTTAATATGAATAGGCTGCCCTTTCCAACCATTTATAACAGGTATTATTTTTGTTAGAGTATAAATGCTTTGTATACAGTTTCTAAACTTTTCACCAAAACAATAACTTTCCAAAATATCAAATAGTGCTTGATGTGCTACGTTATCGAAAGCTTTCATAAGATCACATGATAACAATATTGCTTTTTTGGTATGTTCCATATTTTTTATAATCATTTTGTATGTATATAGCAATTCAAATAAAGGTCTTTCTGATATTCCATAAACACCAGGATCTATCATATAATGCATTCTCTTTTTTAGTCTTATTTGTAAAATTTTACAAAAAATCTTGTAATCTGCATTACATAAACTGATTGGTCTCCAATTGACCAATTCTGACTTAATTCCCTTTTTCCAAATAAATTTTAAACCTACTAATAATAAGTCTTCATTCATAAAACCTTTTTCATACCATTCATTATATAACACATTTATGATTTTTAGTTGTTCAACATTTAACTGATTATAAAATTCATATGAAAGACCATCCAGCCCTGGAGCTGATTGTTTAACCTTCATTATTGCAATCGCATTTTGTATTTCAGATAAAGAAATTTCTGCATCCATTTCTTCTTTATATTCTTTCGATATATGAGGTAATAACCAGTCCACCTTATAGTGGTTTTTCCCAGCATACATTTTTCGTAAGTATTCTTGTACACATTTCATTATTCCTTCTTTATCTGTATATATCTGTCCATCTTCTGATTTTATTGAATCAAAATAAGTCTCTTTTCTCATAGTTTTCTTCCCTATATATGGTAAAAATTGTTCCCCTTTGCCTTTCATAGAAAACGCCAAGTTCCATAATGTATTTTTAACTCTTATACAATTCATATTATACAATTTTCTCAAATTTGCAAATACTTCTTTTTTATTTCCTTGTATAGACATTTTATATTCAAAATACATATTTTTAGTCATATTTTTTAAATGTATATGAAATTTTTTAACAAACAATTTGTATCTGTCATAAAATTTTTCTTTC
>NC_056739.1:1802803882-1802818922 GCF_019279795.1 Protopterus annectens | reverse complement strand
TGGACTGGTTATACCCTTCCCTTGGTCAATAATTATATATATTACCCATAATTAGACTAACTGGGATCATACCATAGATAATTTGAGGGACATATGCACAGGGGGCAATACTGGGGTAAACTGTCTACTTCCCATCCATAGATCCAAGGTGCACTTGAATATGGACAGGGATGAACTTTGTTTTATGTGGCTGGGGTGTCTGTTCCACAGCAGCAGTATCCTTTGCCAGATATACCTGTCCCTCGAAACCATTCTGCTGATGTTGCAGGAGAGGTATACATCTCTAGACCAAGTATTTCTTCTAACATTGGACTTGCTGATGTGCAGTAAATCCAGCAGTATTGGATCAGAAGATGCCTTGTATTCCAGATACAGATCACCTCTTAGCAGTCTGCAGGATACTGAGTATAGTGATAGGGCTTTGAGTCTGTTCCTGTAGATGAACAAACCCTGGTTAGGAAATAGATGTCTTAAGGCAGCTAAAAGAACACAACCAGTTATTTTTGTATATGAATAGTATACCATACTAAGCATACTACAGCAGGTAGCACCACTGTACACACCTGTACCAGCCTGATAAGGTGGTAGCTGAGGTACTGCTGCTTAGGGTAGGGGGTTAACTTGAGTGGTAAATACTACTCTAAGTTGGAGTAACTCCAGGCTGGATGCAAGGTTTAATCCTTACATTATTATTACTTGTTCATTGTTATTTGTATATAGTTTTGACATCCACAATATATTTTGTACATTCATTGTCACTACAAACAAAATTGAATCCTATCTGAAATCCATAAGAGATTCAATAAATACAGCTATATTTAAAGGTACACCTAAAGGAGGAGATGTAACATTACTTATCTTGTTATTTGTTATTTTGATCATAAGATTCTTAAGTTTTAAAAATGCCAAATGACATCTTTAAAAGGAATTTCTTTAAACATTAATGGATTGAATAATCCATGTAAAAGGGCAAGCCTAATAAGATACATTAATTTACATAAGGCCAACTTAGTCTTCCTGCAAGAAACCCATCTTTTGAAAAAAGATATTGATAAACTAGCCACAAACAAATATGCAGTATTGGTTAGTTCAGAGCACACTCAGAAAAAGAGGTGGCTATTTTATGGAATAAAAGTATGCCCATTCCTAAAACCATTAAGTCTTATCAGGATGACAAAGGAATGTTTTGTATGGTTACAATACAAATTAATGGAAGACTTACACTTTAATTAATGTATATTGGATACCTGGAATTGGTATTAATACAGTGAAACATCATCTTGATAAGATCATATCATTCTCTATAGGAGATATTATTTTAGCTGGTGACTTTAATTGTATACTACATGAAAGTGATACTACCACTATAGGAAAAGAAGAATTACATCTAATGCAAAACATTTAAATGATTTTGCTAATTCTTATCATTTGAATGATATTAATAATCAGATAGATTCAAAGTCATTACCATACACCTTTTTTCTAACAGATACAAAACTTATTCAAAAATAGATAGGGTCTTTATTTCTAACCAGATGGTAACAGATTTAATTAATTCCAAAATCATTTCATGTCCTATATCTGATCATAATTCAATTGTTTTTTAATTCATGATAAAAATACTCATAATGTTCAGATCAAAGGATACCAGCATACTTAACTCAACTAAAAGACTATAAAGAATATATACTTTCAGAAGTAAAACATTTTAGACATAAATAATACTCCTGAAGTCTCCATTGTTTATGTTTGGGATGCCTTAAAATCATATCTATATGGACAAAGTATCAGATGGTATAATAATAAAAGGAAATCTTGGGATAAGGAATTGTTAAAATATTCAAAGTAAATTAGACTCTTATAAACATAATAATAAAGAAAATATTATGGACAAGAATGTTATTGAAGAAATAAACAAACTAAATGAGAAATACAAAGAAATTTTAACTCATAAAGTTAAAATAACTTTAGAGAAATACAAGTTTTTGTCTTATTCAATAAGCCCCAAATACTTACATAGACTTAAAAATAAAACAAAAAGGTTGAATAAACAAAACCATATCAAAGAAATATTTTCTCTAAGGAAAAAGAAGAATGTTTCTAGTATACCAGAAATACTAGATGAATTTAGAAATCACTTTCACAAAATTAACCATAATAACATTAACATGGAACCTAAAGATAAAATAAAGGAGTTTATAACCACAAACATGAATACAAAGCTTAATAAACAACAGATTAAACTATTGGACAAGAGTATTTCATATACAGAAGTTATTACACAAATAAATAAGCTTAAATCAAACAAAGCACCGGGTAATGATGGTATTATACCAGAGATATATAAAATCCTTTCTAAAAGTACATATTCATTAATACATAAGGTTTTTATTTTGGCCCAAACTGAGTTAATAACCCCCCCCATCTTGGCAATATACATTTATTTCGCCAATTTTAAAACCTAATAAAGATCCAACTAGATGTACTTCAAATCGGCCCATCTCATTACTTAATGTTGATTATAAAATGTTTATGAGTATCTTTGCTGATAGATTGAAGACAATCATTCCCGGCATTATAGATATAGGTCAGACAGGCTTCATTGTAAATAGAAATACTTTTTTGATAATATAAGAAGAACTTTAACATTAATAGATTTTGCAAATAGGAAAAAGAAAGATTTAACACTTATTAGTCTTGATATAAGTTCAGCATTTGATTCAGTAAGTTGGGACTATCTGTTTACCTTAATGAAGTGCACAAACTTCTCATTTGCATTTGTAAATCTAATTGAGCATTTATACAAAGGAACGTTGGCTTATATTAAGGTAGGAACATATGTTTCACAAAAAAATACCCATTTTTAAAGGTACAAAACAAGGATGTCCACTTTCTCCACTATTATTCACTTTAGTAATGGAGCCTTGGGCTAATTTGATCAGAAACAGTACTGACATAGAGGGTTTTGAAATAGATGAAAATACAACATCCAAAATTCAACTTTTTGCAGATGATGTTCTAATTACATCAGCAGGATCTAATTCTTCTATGCAGTCTCTATTTGATAAAATGATGAATTTTAAAAGTATTTCTGGTTTAATATTCAATGAAGAAAAAACTAAAATACTATCTATATATACACAAAAAAATATTCTCATTAGTGATTTTACTAAATATGTACCCAATTCAGGTCAGATAACTTATTTAGGTATAATACTATCTAAAGATATTAAATCTATTATATATAATAATTATAATACCTGTTTTCTTAATATACAAAAGCTTTTTAATACCTGGAATAATATGTTTTTACTATGGAGGAGAGACTTACAATTATTAAAATGATAATATTCGCCAAGATTTTATACTTAATACAATCAATAATACTTCCACCTACAAAAATAATTATCAAGAAACTGAATACACTAATGTTAAATTTCCTATGGGCACCTAATAGACCTAGGATTGCATTAAAGAAACATACTAATAGCTGGTCTCAAGGGGTATTTCTTTTCCAGACTTTAATTTATATACTATCTCTTCTATTGTAAAGTTATTACTTTATTAATAGATCAGTCATATGTCACAAAATGGAAAGATTATTGGGAGCTAATTAGTATGCACTTCATGAAAATCTCCTTAACACATAAAAATATGATTTTAAATAACTCCATGTTATGGTTACTAAAGGAATTTTGTACTTCACCTATTACACCTAAACATATGGTTTGTTACCCATTAAATATTATTATTAGTTATCGTAACTTTATATTCATGCACCCTAAGTATAGGGAATGGAATTTTATTATATTCCCTATAATGTATACTCAGGGTATGCTTTTGTCATCTACTTCTGAAGGAACTCATTTAACTATAGATAATGATCTAAAGTACTGGTATCAGTTGATATCTGATAATAAAGTTAAAAATCTAGATTTCTTAAAACAAGAATTTGATCTAAGAGAAACTTGCTGGTTAGAGGTTCAGACCTTTAGACAACATCTTATTAATAAAATAGATCTAATGTCTATAACAGTTAAAGAATCTATTCCAACACTGATTGATTACTTGATATTAAATTTACAACATAAAGTTTCTGATAAAGGTAAACTTTCATACATACATAAAATTGTCAGACAAGAAACTTTTTACAGTGTTGATTCATACTGGAATTATTTCACTTCTATTAATGGGGACCCACCAAATCAACAAGATAAACAATATATATTGGAATCTGCTTATAGAACTACGTCTTCCATTGTCTGGAGACTTTATACATGGAAATTTTTACATAGATCTTTTTATACACCTTTGATGATGAATAAAATAAATAATAAAGATAATTTATGTAAGAGATGTAATGTAGAAATTAATGCTGACTGGGCTCATATGTTTTATGACTGTATAAAATTGAAAGAATACTGGAAGTCAATTAATGAATTTTTGCAGGCTCTTTTTACAGATAATTTCATTATTTCTAAATCTCTTATATTATTCAACACACCTGTACCTCAAAGTGTTAAAAACGTTAAGCTTCCCTTGTTATGGTCTATTCTAGCAGTGGCTAGGAAAATAATAACTAGAAATTGGATTTCAGATACACCTCCTTCGTTCAATGAATTTAAAAATGTTATGAATATAGTGTGCCATATGGAACACAATTAGGACAAGAACAAATAGAAAAACATCTTATTATATTGTATGGGATAATTTACAAAATTTGTTAAAAAAAATTTAATTTCAATAGCATGGTATTTTAGTTTAATTAATTGATCTGATTGTAGTGGATGTCTTTGTAAATACTTTAGTTGTTTTGTTGAATATTATAATAATACCTATTTTTAATTACTTGTATAAAATTGTTATGATATTTCTCTTATATGTTAAAACAATAAACCTGTTTTGAAAAAAAAAGAAAATACATAATGCAAAATCTGTTATTCTAGAAGAAATATTAGGGGGAATATTTAAAATCTGTCCCTAGTTTGGGGTCTCCCCCATTTATTTCTGGCTTTGTCCAAATTTCTTGTAGTACGAGATTGAGAGATGTGGGGGGGTGAGATTGCTGGAGGATATGGTGAACACTGATGCACCCCATTTTGAGCCACAGGTGTAATTGCAGAAAAAAATATAACTATAAATGAAGAAAAGCAGAATAACTAAGATTTTAGAAGAATATATCAAAAACATAATTTATCATCAGGATGTACAATATGTTTTACAACAGGTATTGCAAGGAGAACAGTCAGCAAAACAGTGGCAGTTTGAAAGCCCAGGAAATATTTATTACAGCACAGATGGATATCGCTGTGGGTATTATGGGATGTGCCCTGTCTTGTTCATGTTGGACACTGGCACACCCTAGGAATGGAATACACTGATGTGGAATGGTTTACAGAACATGGAATATACAAAATACACTGCACATAAAATGCACAGTCCACTGAGGTAAATGCATGTGCTTGTACCACACACAACAGTAGGAGGCACAGCACAGGATGCCACAGTGCCACATATCCCATGCCATATAATAGCACCAGGAATAATAGATAAATACCAGCACCTTGGCAACAGCACTGTATTTTCCAGAAGGCTAAGCAACTTCAGAGGTACACATTTGGTCTTTTGATTGTTATACGTGTGCTGTGCCCACCATGCTTGGCAAACTGATGGACATTGGATGGAAGCTAGTGCATTTGCAAATAACAGGCAGACAGGGTCAATGTGCATGTCATGCTGGGGGTACATCTCAGTAATACAAGTACATATCATTCTGGGGAGACCTGTACCCTCACTGGCTGAGTTACAGTCAGGGGAGTACAGTGTTCTGTAGAATGGCATTGCCATTAATACGTAACAGTAGGTCATTAAACTTCACTGGTATGCATGCAGTTAACATCCTGTTTGCCATACAAAGTATTATATAACAGGCAATGTCTACAGTATTTAGCAGCAGTTTAATCAAGGACATTACAGAGCAAAATAGGTGTATGAAAACTATGCAGTTTTGCAACCAGGTCTTAGCAGTAGGTGAAGGACAAAAATACCATAAAAATACAGTGAGCATACCACATATGTGGACATCATTACAAGCCTCTAAGACATGAGCAGTAGGGCCCATATTTGTACCAGCAGTAACTTTGTTTGTATATCTACAGCAGTACTCATGCTGTCTCTCCCTAACCTCTTTTGGCACAGGAGGACAATGATGACTCTTAGGGTCACTATGACAGTGCCAGCACTCTTCACCAATGGGGGTGATGCTAGTGTATCACTCACTGCCCTGGAAAGTGAGAAATAAGCATCCATCTTGTCCTGGTGATGGAGATGCAGCAGGTGGGGAAAAGTCTTAGTTTCTCTCCTGCACCATGCAGGAGTACACCCCCCCCCCGAGACAGTCCTTGAAGAAACCATAACCACATTGCCAGTTGTAGCAGAAGTAAAAGTAATAGTTATTTTTTGTGAATGCAGATTGTGGAAACCAGCTGATTCTCATCAGTGGGCAGCATGGCAGTGTAATGGCAAGATGCAGCAACATAGTCACAACAGACGTGCTCATCTTTTGGAGTAGGGAGTTGTATGACTCATAGCCTGTCTGCAGTTACAACTTTTGAGCAGCATGGCACTGCAGAACTATATGTATACATTATGTCCCCCTGCACCCCATTTAAGGATGCTTGAAGGGAAGTAATACTGGCTGGAGAGTTGTTGTACAGAAGCTATCTTGGCATATGCTGATCATATTTTGGATGACCATGACAGGGTAATGTCAGCAGTGTGTTGTATTAAGGCAGTGAATCAGAAATACAGTAGTGGAATTACTTCATTAGCTAATTAGCACACTGCAAGGCCAGTATTAGTGCAGTAAAAACCACAGTCAACATTGTAGATCTCATTGCACTGTTATAAGAGATTTAACATTCACTGGGAGTCCTATTTGGAGAATGGCTTCTTGAGTGGCAAAGGCTATACAATACAGCAGTTGTGGTAAGGAGAAAACAGTCCATTGGCAGTTGAAGGTGCAGATTTGATTTGTTAAGGTTTTCTTTTTTTATTTGTTTTGAGGGGGTGCACAGAAACGACCTTTAAAAACTTGGGCTTACAGGACTTGGGGGGTTGGCCAGGGTTGATGGAGAGCAGATCCTACATAGCTGTATTCATCAGCAGCTCACCTGTAGGAGTGCTGAATGATGGCACTCACTATAACTCTATTAGGAGCCAACACAACCAGATGAGGAGTGCTGGAAAGCAGACCTGCTGCTTCAGCTATCAGGTACCATGCTCAGGGGGCACCCTACTACCCCCATACCTGCCTCATATGTCAGGTGCCATGCACAGGGAAAAGTGTTTGGGTGTGAGAGATGCACTTTGTACAAAAGGCAGGCTATCGATGTGTGCACATTGAACACACACATGCTAGTATTGCATGCAGGCTACATGCTTGTGCACATACTGATTACTGGCTGTGTGCCACAGTAGTTTGTATGTGCAAATACTCAAGATGCATTGCCATGTCCAAATAGCCTGTGAAAATGCAGTTTAGAAAGCAGGCCACATGCCATGGGTGGTGGCCGAGTGCATTGTGAGTGACCATTGTATTGCTAGGCAGTAGCCATAGTTGTAGGTTCATGTGTGTGCTGGTACTACTATAGGATTTCTGGCCATAGCAACTTGAAAAATTCACTCCAGCAGAGACAGAGAAGTTGCTTCATAACCTGTGAATGCATGCTTATTACATTCTTAAAATCAAAATAGTGAACAGAGATTGTGTATTTCATGACAATGTCGTGGATGACAATGTTGGTCGTCACAACATGATTTAGAGAGGCATGTAGGCTATTTACATAATGCATCATACCTACAAGAAGGCAAGTTTGACTGCACATGACAGATGGCAGAGTTTTACCATCACAGAGCAATTCCACAGATAAATGCAAGTTCCTGGTATCTCTGGCTGAGAATAGAGAGGGGATGGTACTTTCATGGGGAGGTCTGAATGTGGATGCTGGAATGATGACAAGATTGCATGTTTCTGTCAGGGCTGCATCAAGTTACTATGACCATATGTCATTAACATTAAGAGTAGATGAAGCACTATCAGGTGCCTGCTGAAGGGAGATATCATCATCTCTGTCCCATAGGTGGATGTGGGATCCAGGCAATGCAACATATTTCACACAGTTTGTATATGATAATTTTGCTAAACATGATGTTATTTGTACAGATTGTGTGGCTGTAGGGTGTGGGATACTCACACTGGTGCAACACACATGGGGACATCCATGTGTGGAAAGGACACAACTGATAGTGAGTTATTCATGCTGTAGATGGACAGCACAGTGCCAGTGTCAGTAATGATTGTTGCTGAGGGCACCCTACCACCTCCATCCATTGACACAGCAGCAGTGGTTCAGTAACCCATCCATTCATCACCACCGTCTGTGGAAGGACAAGGCATTAGTGGCAGCCTGACACAAGGTGCATGGATGTCTCATGCTGCCACAGGGATGGTGCAGCTGCAGAGCATGAGGAAAGCACTAGGAAGCCACATACCAGAGGATGATGGCACCATGACTTCTGAATGCTTAATGACAAAGGTTTAGCACTGGGAATAAATCAGCAGATGAGGTGGGGCATGATCCAGCCACAGACCGATGCCATCAGTGCCATGCTGATGATGATAAATTGTAGTGGGCAGCATGGTGATATGAGAGCATGCAATACCTGCAATGGCAATGGAGTACATGCACAGCGAGCAGATCCACCCTACAAAGGGGTAGGGCAATCCTGGTTCTGGCTTAACTGCCAGTTTCAGTATGACCGTTTATTGTTTTAGCTTTCCCTATGCATTTCAAGCATGTTTCTGCATAGAGAAAAAATACCCCTGGGAACTTTTTTTTCTCCAAGAGGGAAAAAGCTAGGAGGCTGAAACTCTGCAGGTGTGTAGGGTACAATCCACCCTACAAAGGGGTAGGGCAATCCTGGTTCTGGCTTAACTGCCAGTTTCAGTATGGCCGACCTGCCTGTGTGAGAAGTCATGCAGCAGGAAGGCTTTACTGAACAGCTGTCGGGTATGACGGCTTCTACTAACTCTCTTTTTTTCTTTTCAGGTGAGGAGAATGAAATCCAAAGGAAGAATGCTTTAAAAATACAGAATCCAAACTTTGAGGAGAATTCCCGTGTTTCTATGTCTACTGAAGCTGATATGAGCGTTATACAGCATGGAGCCGAACAGGCTGATGAACAGTGTGAGTTTACCCGACCAGGGCATCTCAATTCCGGCTTAAAAGGTACTGTAAGTCCCGCGGAAACGTTGCTTGAATGTATTCATGAAAAAAATCCTATAAAAGTTGCAAATAATGAAAGCATGAGCCTAAATGTTGTCAAAATAGGATTGAATGACTTCCGATCACAGAATATTAATGAAAATGTTAAAAATGTTGCTTATAACACTGTAAATAAAGAACGAGAAAAAGCTCCATAGAGGCAGGAGAAGCTACATTTTCCTGCCGCAGGGAGACACTATTTTGGGCTTAGAAACTGTCATACAACCGCCGATTTCATCAAATGCATGTAATGTTAAACAAAGTGGTTTTTTAAGTGCAAATACTGAGAATATGCCTAAAGGTTCACAAAAAACAAGATTAGAGAGTGTCAGATCTCATAATATGTATGCAAGAATACAAAATGTGATATTTAACAGTGATAATATAGAACCAGAAACGAGATCCATAGAGGCGGAGAAGCTGCATTTCCCTGCCCACCGGGAGGCACTATTTCTGGCTTGCAAACTGTCATACAACCGCGGCAGACATCCAATGCATGTAGTGTTGAACAAAGTGTTTTGTTTGGTGCAAAAAATGAAAATATGCTAACAGAACTACAAAATAGAGGTTTAGAAGGTGTCAGATCACACAATATGCATGCAAAAATACAAAATGTGATATTTAACAATAAAAATGCAGAACTTGAAAAAAGAACCATAGAGGCAGGAGAAGCTGCTTTTTCCTGCCCACAGGGAGACACTATTTTCGGCTTGCAAACTTGCCAGTTTCAGTATGACCGTTTATTGTTTTTAGCTTTCCCTATCCATTTCAAGCATGTTTCTGCATAGAGAAAAAATACCTATGGAAAGTTGTTTTTCTCCAAGAGGGAAAAAGCTAGGAGGCTGAAACTCTGCAGGTGTGAAGGGTACAATCCCCCCTACAAAGGGGTAGGGCAATCCTGGTTCTGGCTTAACTGCCAGTTTCAGTATGACCGTTTATTGTTTTTAGCTTTCCCTATGCATTTCAAGCATGTTTCTGCATAGAGAAAAAATACCTATGGAAAGTTGTTTTTCTCCAAGAGGGAAAAAGCTAGGAGGCTGAAACTCTGCAGGTGTGTAGGGTACAATCCACCCTACAAAGGGGTAGGGCAATCCTGGTTCTGGCTTAACTGCCAGTTTCAGTATGACCGTTTATTGTTTTTAGCTTTCCCTATGCATTTCAAGCATGTTTCTGCATAGAGAAAAAATACCTATGGAAAGTTGTTTTTCTCCAAGAGGGAAAAAGCTAGGAGGCTGAAACTCTGCAGGTGTGTAGGGTACAATCCACCCTACAAAGGGGTAGGGCAATCCTGGTTCTGGCTTAACTGCCAGTTTCAGTATGACCGTTTATTGTTTTTAGCTTTCCCTATGCATTTCAAGCATGTTTCTGCATAGAGAAAAAATACCTATGGAAAGTTGTTTTTCTCCAAGAGGGAAAAAGCTAGGAGGCTGAAACTCTGCAGGTGTGTAGGGTACAATCCACCCTACAAAGGGGTAGGGCAATCCTGGTTCTGGCTTAACTGCCAGTTTCAGTATGACCGTTTATTGTTTTTAGCTTTCCCTATGCATTTCAAGCATGTTTCTGCATAGAGAAAAAATACCTATGGAAAGTTGTTTTTCTCCAAGAGGGAAAAAGCTAGGAGGCTGAAACTCTGCAGGTGTGTAGGGTACAATCCACCCTACAAAGGGGTAGGGCAATCCTGGTTCTGGCTTAACTGCCAGTTTCAGTATGACCGTTTATTGTTTTTAGCTTTCCTTATGCATTTCAAGCATGTTTCTGCATAGAGAAAAAATACCTATGGAAAGTTGTTTTTCTCCAAGAGGGAAAAAGCTAGGAGGCTGAAACTCTGCAGGTGTGTAGGGTACAATCCACCCTACAAAGGGGTAGGGCAATCCTGGTTCTGGCTTAACTGCCAGTTTCAGTATGACCGTTTATTGTTTTTAGCTTTCCCTATGCATTTCAAGCATGTTTCTGCATAGAGAAAAAATACCTATGGAAAGTTGTTTTTCTCCAAGAGGGAAAAAGCTAGGAGGCTGAAACTCTGCAGGTGTGTAGGGTACAATCCACCCTACAAAGGGGTAGGGCAATCCTGGTTCTGGCTTAACTGCCAGTTTCAGTATGACCGTTTATTGTTTTTAGCTTTCTTTTGCATTTCAAGCATGTTTCTGCATAGAGAAAAAATACCTATGGAAAGTTGTTTTTCTCCAAGAGGGAAAAAGCTAGGAGGCTGAAACTCTGCAGGTGTGTAGGGTACAATCCACCCTACAAAGGGGTAGGGCAATCCTGGTTCTGGCTTAACTGCCAGTTTCAGTATGACCGTTTATTGTTTTTAGCTTTCCCTATGCATTTCAAGCATGTTTCTGCATAGAGAAAAAATACCTATGGAAAGTTGTTTTTCTCCAAGAGGGAAAAAGCTAGGAGGCTGAAACTCTGCAGGTGTGTAGGGTACAATCCACCCTACAAAGGGGTAGGGCAATCCTGGTTCTGGCTTAACTGCCAGTTTCAGTATGACCGTTTATTGTTTTTAGCTTTCCTTATGCATTTCAAGCATGTTTCTGCATAGAGAAAAAATACCTATGGAAAGTTGTTTTTCTCCAAGAGGGAAAAAGCTAGGAGGCTGAAACTCTGCAGGTGTGTAGGGTACAATCCACCCTACAAAGGGGTAGGGCAATCCTGGTTCTGGCTTAACTGCCAGTTTCAGTATGACCGTTTATTGTTTTTAGCTTTCCCTATGCATTTCAAGCATGTTTCTGCATAGAGAAAAAATACCTATGGAAAGTTGTTTTTCTCCAAGAGGGAAAAAGCTAGGAGGCTGAAACTCTGCAGGTGTGTAGGGTACAATCCACCCTACAAAGGGGTAGGGCAATCCTGGTTCTGGCTTAACTGCCAGTTTCAGTATGACCGTTTATTGTTTTTAGCTTTCCCTATGCATTTCAAGCATGTTTCTGCATAGAGAAAAAATACCTATGGAAAGTTGTTTTTCTCCAAGAGGGAAAAAGCTAGGAGGCTGAAACTCTGCAGGTGTGTAGGGTACAATCCACCCTACAAAGGGGTAGGGCAATCCTGGTTCTGGCTTAACTGCCAGTTTCAGTATGACCGTTTATTGTTTTTAGCTTTCCCTATGCATTTCAAGCATGTTTCTGCATAGAGAAAAAATACCTATGGAAAGTTGTTTTTCTCCAAGAGGGAAAAAGCTAGGAGGCTGAAACTCTGCAGGTGTGTAGGGTACAATCCACCCAACAAAGGGGTAGGGCAATCCTGGTTCTGGCTTAACTGCCAGTTTCAGTATGACCGTTTATTGTTTTTAGCTTTCCCTATGCATTTCAAGCATGTTTCTGCATAGAGAAAAAATACCTATGGAAAGTTGTTTTTCTCCAAGAGGGAAAAAGCTAGGAGGCTGAAACTCTGCAGGTGTGTTGGGTACAATTCACCCTACAAAGGGGTAGGGCAATCCTGGTTCTGGCTTAACTGCCAGTTTCAGTATGACTGTTTTTTGTTTTTAACTTTCCCTATGCATTTCAAGCATGTTTCTGCATAGAGAAAAAATACCTTTGGAAAGTTGTTTTTCTCCAAGAGGGAAAAAGCTAGGAGGCTGAAACTCTGTAGGTGTGTAGGGTACAATCCACCCTACAAAGGGGTAGGGCAATCCTGGTTCTGGCTTAACTGCCAATTTCAATATGGCCGACCTGCCTGTGTGAGAAGTCATGCAGCAGGAAGGCTTTACTGAACAGCTGTCGGGTATGACGGCTTCTACTAACTCTTTTTTTCTTTTCAGGTGAGGAGAATGAAATCCAAATGAAGAATGCTTTAAAATACAGAATCCAAACTTTGAGGAGAATTCCCGTGTTTCTATGTCTACTGAAGCTGAAATGAGCGTTATACAGCATGGAGCCGAACAGGCTGATGAACAGTGTGAGTTTACCCGACCAGGGCATTTCAATTCCGGCTTAAAAGGTACTGTAAGTCCCGCGGAAACGTTGCTTGAATGTATTCATGAAAAAAATCCTATAAAAGTTGCAAATAATGAAAGCATGAGCCTAAATGTTGTCAAAATAGGATTGAATGACTTCCGATCACAGAATATTAATGAAAATGTTAAAAATGTTGCTTATAACACTGTAAATAAAGAACGAGAAAAAAGCTCCATAGAGGCAGGAGAAGCTACATTTTCCTGCCCGCAGGGAGACACTATTTTGGGCTTAGAAACTGTCATACAACCGCCGATTTCATCAAATGTATGTAATGTTAAACAAAGTGGTTTTTAAGTGCAAATACTGAGAATATGCCTAAAGATTCACAAAAAACAAGATTAGAGAGTGTCAGATCTCATAATATGTATGCAAGAATACAAAATGTGATATTTAACAGTGATAATATAGAACCAGAAACGAGATCCATAGAGGCGGGAGAAGCTGCATTTCCCTGCCCACCGGGAGGCACTATTTCTGGCTTGCAAACTGTCATACAACCGAGGCAGACATCCAATGCATGTAGTGTTGAACAAAGTGTTTTGTTTGGTGCAAAAAATGAAAATATGCTAACAGAACGACAAAATAGAGGTTTAGAAGGTGTCAGATCACACAATATGCATGCAAAAATACAAAATGTGATATTTAACAATAAAAATGCAGAACCTGAAAAAAGAACCATAGAGGCAGGAGAAGCTGCTTTTTCCTGACCACACGGAGACACTATTTTCGGCTTGCAAACTTACCAGTTTCAGTATGACCGTTTATTGTTTTTAGCTTTCCCTATCCATTTCAAGCATGTTTCTGCATAGAGAAAAAATACCACTGGAAACTTGTTTTTCTCCAAGAGGGAAAAAGCTAGGAGGCTGAAACTTTGCAGGTGTGTAGGGTACAATCCCCCCTACAAAGGGGTAGGGCAATCCTGGTTCTGGCTTAACTGCCAGTTTCAGTATGACCGTTTATTGTTTTTAGCTTTCCCTATGCATTTCAAGCATGTTTCTGCATAGAGAAAAAATACCTATGGAAAGTTGTTTTTCTCCAAGAGGGAAAAAGCTAGGAGGCTGAAACTCTGCAGGTGTGTAGGGTACAATCCACCCTACAAAGGGGTAGGGCAATCCTGGTTCTGGCTTAACTGCCAGTTTCAGTATGACCGTTTATTGTTTTTAGCTTTCCCTATGCATTTCAAGCATGTTTCTGCATAGAGAAAAAATACCTATGGAAAGTTGTTTTTCTCCAAGAGGGAAAAAGCTAGGAGGCTGAAACTCTGCAGGTGTGTAGGGTACAATCCACCCTACAAAGGGGTAGGGCAATCCTGGTTCTGGCTTAACTGCCAGTTTCAGTATGACCGTTTATTGTTTTTAGCTTTCTTTTGCATTTCAAGCATGTTTCTGCATAGAGAAAAAATACCTATGGAAAGTTGTTTTTCTCCAAGAGGGAAAAAGCTAGGAGGCTGAAACTCTGCAGGTGTGTAGGGTACAATCCACCCTACAAAGGGGTAGGGCAATCCTGGTTCTGGCTTAACTGCCAGTTTCAGTATGACCGTTTATTGTTTTTAGCTTTCCCTATGCATTTCAAGCATGTTTCTGCATAGAGAAAAAATACCTATGGAAAGTTGTTTTTCTCCAAGAGGGAAAAAGCTAGGAGGCTGAAACTCTGCAGGTGTGTAGGGTACAATCCACCCTACAAAGCAAGTTTCAACCCACAATTTTGGCACCAGTTATTTATTTGGGACAAAGCTTCCTGTAGGAATGCTAACTTATTTGGTGA
>NC_056739.1:1802782566-1802803382 GCF_019279795.1 Protopterus annectens | reverse complement strand
ACTTGCTGTTTAAGCACTAATTCACCAGATAAATCCGTTCCCACATCCTTCATCTCGATATCCATAAGTTCCTGAGTAGAAATAGGGGTAAATACATTAGAAATATCCATATCGTCAGCTGCAGATGCAGCAGAATCGCATTTCCCTTCCTGCTCCATAGGGAAAGCTAAAAACAATAAACGGTCATACTGAAACTGGCAGTTAAGCCAGAACCAGGATTGCCCTACCCCTTTGTAGGGGGGATTGTACCCTACACACCTGCAGAGTTTCAGCCTCCTAGCTTTTTCCCTCTTGGAGAAAAACAACTTTCAATAGGTATTTTTTCTCTATGCAGAAACATGCTTGAAATGCAGAAAGAAAGCTAAAAACAATAAACGGTCATACTGAAACTGGCAGTTAAGCCAGAACCAGGATTGCCCTACCCGTTTGTAGGGGGGATTGTACCCTACACACCTGCAGGGTTTCAGCCTCTTAGCTTTTTCCTTCTTGGAGAAAAACAACTTTCCACACGTATTTTTTCTCTATGCAGAAACATGCTCAAAATGCATAGGGAAAGCTAAAAACAATAAACGGTCATACTTAAACTGGCAGTTAAGCCAGAACCAGGATTGCCCCACCTCTTTGTAGGGGGGGTTGTACCCTACACACCTGCAGAGTTTCAGCCTCCTAGCTTTTTCCCTCTTGGAGAAAAACAACTTTCCATAGGTATTTTTTCTCTATGCAAAAACATGCTTGAAATGCATAGGGAAAGCTAATAACAATAAACGGTCATACTGAAACTGGCAGTTAAGCCAGAACCAGGATTGCCCTACCCCTTTGTAGGGGGGATTGTACCCTACACACCTGCAGAGTTTCAGCCTCCTAGCTTTTTCCCTCTTGGGGAAAAACAAGTTTCCAGTTGAACTTTTTTCTCTATGCAGAAACATGCTTGAAATGGATAGGGAAAGCTAAAAACAATAAACGGTCATACTGAAACTGGCAAGTTTGCAAGCCGAAAATAGTGTCTCCCTGTGGTCAGGAAAAAGCAGCTTCTCCTGCCTCTATGGTTCTTTTTTCAGGTTCTGCATTTTTATTGTTAAACATCACATTTTGTATTTTTGCATGCATATTGTGTGATCTGACACCTTATAAACCTCTATTTTGTCGTTCTGTTAGCATATTTTCATTTTTTGCACCAAACAAAACACTTTGTTCAACACTACATGCATTGGATGTCTGCCGCGGTTGTATGACAGTTTGCAAGCCAGAAATAGTGCCTACCGGTGGGCAGGGAAATGCGGCTTCTCCGCCTCTATGGATCTCGTTTCTGTTTCTATATTATCACTGTTAAATATCACATTTTGTATTATTGCATACATATTATGAGATCTGACACTCTCTAATCTTGTCTTTTGTGAATCTTTAGGCATATTCTCAGTATTTGCACTTAAAAAAACACTTTGTTTAACATTACATACATTTGATGAAATCGGCGGTTGTATGACAGTTTCTAAGCCCAAAATAGTGTCTCCCTGCGGGCAGGAAAATGTAGCTTCTCCTGCCTCTATGGAGCTTTTTTCTCGTTCTTTATTTACAGTGTTATAAGCAACATTTTTAACATTTTCATTAATATTCTGTGATCGGAAGTCATTCAATCCTATTTTGAAAACATTTAGGCTCATGCTTTCATTTTTTTTTCTCTATGCAAAAACATGCTTGAAATGCAAAGGGAAAGCTAAAAACAATAAATGGTCATACTGAGATTGGCAGTTGAGCCAGACCCAGGATTGCCCTACCCCTTTGTAGGGGGGATTTACCCTACACACCTGCAGAGTTTCAGCCCCCTAGCTTTTTCCCTCTTGGAGAAAAACAACTTTCAATAGGTATTTTTTCTCTATGCAGAAACATGCTTGAAATGCAGAATGAAAGCTAAAAACAATAAACGGTCATACTGAAACTGGCAGTTAAACCAGAACCAGGATTGCCCTACCCGTTTGTAGGGTGGATTGTACCCTACACACCTGCAGAGTTTCAGCCTCCTAGCTTTTTCCCTCTTGGAGAAAAACAACTTTCCATAGGTATTTTTTCTCTATGCAGAAACATGCTTGAAATGCATAGGGAAAGCTAAAAACAATAAACGGTCATACTGAAACTGGCAGTTAAGCCTGAACCAGGATTGCCCCACCTCTTTGTAGGGGGGATTGTACCCTACACACCTGCAGAGTTTCAGCCTACTAGCTTTTTCCCTCTTGGAGAAAAACAACTTTCCATAGGTATTTTTTCTCAATGCAAAAACATGCTTGAAATGCATAGGGAAAGCTAAAAACAATAAACGGTCATACTGAAACTGGCAGTTAAGCCAGAACCAGGATTGCCCTACCCCTTTGTAGGGTGGATTGTACCCTACACACCTGCAGAGTTTCAGCCTCCTAGCTTTTTCCCTCTTGGAGAAAAACAACTTTCCACAGGTATTTTTTCTCTATGCAGAAACATGCTTGAAATGCATAGGGAAAGCTTTATTAAAATTCAAACACAAGAACAAGAAATTCAATTACATATCAAACAAGGGTTTAGTTAAGCAATAAAAGCATAAAAAATAAATAATCTCTTTCAATTTTATACAATATTATGTATATTATTGTGAAAAGGCGCAATCCTTACTTTTTAATGGAATGGGTAAGTTATAGAATATCAAAGAAAACCAATATAGTTAACAAATTCAATGTAAGGAAAGAAAAAGTGAGAAATGTACATTCATCAGAGCTTTATACCCAAGTTCTAAATTATAAATTAAGGAACAAACATATGCGAATAATTGTGTTGATGTAACCATACCTTCAAGCTTTTTCCCTCTTGGAGAAAAACAACTTTCAATAGGTATTTTTTCTCTATGCAGAAACATGCTTAAAATGCAAAAAGAAAGCTAAAAACAATAAACGGTCATACTGAAACTGGCAGTTAAGCCAGAACCAGGATTGCCCTACCCCTTTATAGGGTGGATTGTACCCTACACACCTGCAGAGTTTCAGCCTCCTAGCTTTTTCCCTCTTGGAGAAAAACAACTTTCCACACGTATTTTTTTCTCTATGCAGAAACATGCTCAAAATGCATAGGGAAAGCTAAAAACAATAAACGGTCATACTGAAAATGGCAGTTAAGCCAGAACCAGGATTGCCCTACCCCTTTGTAGGGTGGATTGTACCCTACACACCTGCAGAGTTTCAGACTCCTAGCTTTTTCCCTCTTGGAGAAAAACATCTTTCCATAGGTATTTTTTCTCTATGCAAAAACATGCTTGAAATGCATAGGGAAAGCTAAAAACAATAAACGGTCATACTGAAACTGGCAGT
Source organism: Protopterus annectens (assembly GCF_019279795.1). NCBI lineage: Eukaryota > Metazoa > Chordata > Ceratodontiformes > Protopteridae > Protopterus > Protopterus annectens. The sequence goes on along the minus strand of NC_056739.1, from coordinate 1,802,800,053 downwards.
TAAGCCAGAACCAGGATTGCCCTACCCCTTTGTAGGGGGGATTGTACCCTACACACCTGCAGAGTTTCAGTCTCCTAGCTTTTTCCCTCTTGGAGAAAAACAGCTTTCAATAGGTATTTTTTTCTCTATGCAGAATCATGCTTGAAATGCAGAAAGAAAGCTAAAAACAATAAACGGTCATACTGAAACTGGCAGTTAAGCCAGAACCAGGATTGCCCTACCCCTTTGTAGGGTGGATTGTACCCTACACACCTGCAGGGTTTCAGCCTCTTAGCTTTTTCCCTCTTGGAGAAAAATAACTTTCCACACGTATTTTTTCTCTATGCAGAAACATGCTCAAAATGCATAGGGAAAGCTAAAAACAATAAACGGTCATACTGAAACTGGCAGTTAAGCCAGAACCAGGATTGCCCTACCCCTTTGTAAGGGGGATTGTACCCTACACACCTGCAGAGTTTCACCCTCCTAGCTTTTTCCCTCTTGGAGAAAAACAACTTTCCATAGGTATTTTTTCTCTATGCAAAAACATTCTTGAAATGCATAGGGAAAGCTAAAAACAATAAACGGTCATACTGAAACTGGCAGTTAAGCCAGAACCAGGATTGCCCTACCCCTTTGTAGGGTGGATTGTACCCTACACACCTGCAGAGTTTCAGCCTCCTAGCTTTTTCCCTCTTGGAGAAAAAGAACTTTCAATAGGTATTTTTTCTCTATGCAGAAACATGCTTGAAATGCAAAAAGAAAGCTAAAAACAATAAACGGTCATACTGAAACTGGCAGTTAAGCCAGAACCAGGATTGCCCTACCCCTTTGTAGGGTGGATTGTACCCTACACACCTGCAGAGTTTCAGCCTCCTAGCTTTTTCCCTCTTGGAGAAAAACAACTTTCCATAGGTATTTTTTCTCTATGCAGAAACATGCTTGAAATGCATAGGGAGTTAAATCCACGTTTATTAATATATACAATAAAACGAACATTAAATTACAGATAAATAAACATTACATGAGTTACATATAGTGGCACCACTGTGCCCCTGTCTATGTTACATTAAGGATATGAAAAGGAAAAAGAAAACAGCTACATGTAAACAATTTATCTAACAATGAAATCAACATATCCATGTCGCGTCAACCAAAATTTCAACTTTCTAAACATAACTGAAAAAGGATACATATGAGAAGACCTATTCTCATAACATCTAACTGTCCATAGAAGATAAAGACATGAAACTAAGAAAAAATCTAATGTCTGAACATTTTCATCCCAATAACGTCCATAATCTCCATATAAGATCTTACTCATGGAAAGCGGAAACAAAGTCTGAACCCTAAAAAACCGCCTTACCTGTGCCCAGAAGGTAACTGCTCTTGGACAATGCAAAAATACATGTGCAGAGTCTTCAGGAGCAGAACAACCCAGGCGGCGACAAATCCTATCCTCTACTGCCCGAAAAGGCAGGGAAGCACGTACTGGCAATTTGTTTAACGATGCCCTCCACAACAAATCACTCCACTGCGGAATATCCTTATATCTGACACGTCTTCGACGAAGACCATGCAATTGCATTGGAGTATACCCTGAAAAACCATCTACCCAAACAAAATTATTCATTGTAATAGAATACCAAACCATCCGGGGTGAGGCAATAGAAAGAGTAGGGATCTGATACTTCATCACAACCAATTGAATATCCTGTAATTCTTGGGAATCCAGACCTCTGGATCGTTTTCCATGCGAAAGCTTGTCCCAAAAAAGGAAATTAGCTGTATACGTCAATGCTCCAACCAAGGAAGTATCCTTATTCTGTAAGTGAGCCCACAAAAAATGCAGGAACTGAATCTGGAGAAATAGGATCGGATGATGTAAAGCCAATCCCCCTTTAGTTAAAGGAGAATACACCACCCCTCTCCTGACTGGATTCAATTGAGAAGCCCAAAAGAAGTTAAAACATTGCCTCAACACTAATGCCATCCAGGCCATGGGAAAGAAATACACCATGAAAACATATTGGAGCTTTGGAATAAAAAAGGTATTTAGCATAAAAACCCTCTTGGCATACGTCATGGGAAAGGTCGCCCAAAACCTCATTCGGGCCAAAGCCAACTGCACCAACTGAAAACATTTATCTCGCACAAACCGTATAGATCCAAAAGGAACTCCCAAAACAGTGACTCCTTCTGTACTGAAAGGAATCTGTTGGGTAGAGAGTAAAGAAATAGGAGAAGCCGTAAAACCAGCCGATTTTGTCAAATTAAGAGATAGACCCACAGAAGAAAACAATGGTAACAACGTGGAATAGAATTGTGCATTAAATACCTCACTGTCTTCCGCTAAATAAGTGATATCATCGGCATATGAAAAAAGTCGCGGGGTCAAAACTCCCAAACACTTATATGAATGGGGAGGTAAACATAGTGTCTTCCTAAATTGCAAAAACACTGCACTCACCACCAATGCGAGTAAAAAAGCGCTAAGCGGACATCCTTGTCTAATTCCACAACGCAACCGTACCTCCTTACCAACCCAACCATTAATCACCGGCGTAACGACAGAGTAACCATGTAAAGTACGAAGACAATTACAAAATCTTTCACCAAAACCATACGCAGCAATAATCGCATTTAATGCAGAATGAGATACGTTGTCGAAAGCCTTTGCAATATCAGCGGTAACCAACAAAGAAGGAGGGTGAACAGCCACAGAGGAAACTATTTGTTTGACTGTATGCAAAATCTCTGACATTGATCGTCCTGGAACGCCATACACACCAGATTCCAATATTCGAGGTAAAATCGTCCTTAACCGCAATTGTAATACCTTTGTGAATAATTTATAGTCAGTATTACAAAGCGCTATAGGACGCCAATTAGACAAGGAGGCACGATCCCCCTTTTTCCAAATAAAATGAATCGCAGTTGACAATGGCACACCATCCACAAATCCATTCGTCAACCAATCATTAAACAATGTTACCAAACATTTGAGGCAATCTGGGGGCAACAGTGAATAAAAAGCATATGGGATACCATCTGGTCCCGGAGCTGTATCTTTTTTAGCAAGCTGTTGTAAAGCCTCCTGTACCTCATCCAACTGAATCACCCCCTCCATTTTCGCTTTCAAAGCTGCTGGCATCGGGAACTTTCCCCAATTTTGTAGAAAAGGACCCTTATCAATATATTGTTCCTGCAAATATTTATGAGCTATACCTAACATACCCCTCTGATTGTTGCACAACCGACCCTGGGAATCTCTCAAGCAGCGCATTAAACTGATCTTGTTCCCCAGCTTCCTACTCAAAAAGGGAAGACAATGGTCCGCTTTTCCTTGAGTCGATCTAGCTAATCTTTGCAATTGAGAATGAACCCTAGACAACGCCAAAGTATACAGATCCTTTAAATACAACAAAACATCAGAGACATTCGAACTAGACACAGCCACATAATTGTCATATACATCATTGGTCCGTTGTTTCAGACATGTATGATACCTATGAGACATCCATTTATATCGATCTATCACCTTGGTTTTCATATCCACCCACCAGTCTTGCGTGGTAGAATAAAAAGAGCGCAATGTACAATGATCCTGCCACAATTCATCCAATACGCACTTCCATATGTCCAATTTCAGCAAGGCTGGAGCCATGCGAAAATACCCACGTCCTGCAGATACTCTCAAAGTACTTCCAAAGGTATAAGTTAGTGCTGTATGATCTGTAAAACACATCAAAGCGGAAGTCATAGATTTACAAATTAAAGACGGAGAGTGCCAACAAAAATCTATGGAAGTGCGATGATCTCCCCGATGAAAAGTGTACGCTGGAGACGGGGCCAACTTTAACGAGGCATCTGCCATTAACTTCCAACACACCCGAACATCTCGCTCCTGACTCTTCGGGCCTGTCAACAAATGGGAGTTAAAGTCTCCCACCACTATGACTGGAAAAGAGGTCATGACAAACGGTGAAAGCATGCGAAACATACGACATCTGTCCTCAATGTCCAATAAGCCATAAATAACTATCACCCTAAAAAACTGCTGTTGTACTTTAACGTCTATAAGTAATAAACGGCCTGGTATAATATGGGCAACATCCCGTATTTGCACTTCCGAAGAGTCATATAATATCAAAATGCCTGAGTGTACATCCAGTCCTTTGGACCAAACATGGTGTTTCCCCCAAACAGTAGAAATTTGTAATACATGATCATCCGTCAATAATCCAGTATCTAGCAGACACAGCATGGAAAAATTTAAAGTCATAATCCAATTTAAAACCAAGGCTCGTTTTCGCAAAGAACAGACAGAATTGACATTGCAAGATGTCAACAAAAAATCAGCCATGATCATTAGTATGTGCTGCTTTCCCCACCTTCTTTTTGCCTATGAAGCTAGCTTTACGGGAAGGCTTTGACCTACCTGAACGAGGTTTCTTTTTTCCGACCACCTTCCATGATGGCCCGTCTTTGACCTTCATGTTATCAGCATCATCCGATCCATCTTCTATATCGTCAGATACCGTCAAAAGATCCACCTCTGCATCATCAGGAAGAGGAGTAGCTTGTGGCTGAGCATCCTGTGAAAAGGATTCACTCTCCTGCGAATTTTCCTCGTGAGAACCATCAGAGAATAGTAATGGAGAGTCCTCCTGTGGTGAAGGGGCTAATACCTCCTCCCTCGGGGGCATCGTCTCCGGGACCGATGAAGGTATGGGTTGTACTGTCGTGGAAACATCCCTCTGTGTAATAGGTGGAAAGTCCGCTGATGCAGTCTCTGCTACCTCTGTGGGAGCACAAGCTTCAAATGACTGTGAGTCCTGTGCAATAGCCGACATTGTACTGCGCTCCTCTGGAACCACTGGAGACATAAACGCATCACAAGCTGACGTAGCATGTCGACCAGAGCACAACATGCAAAAGATCTTGCAGTCCCGGGCGAAATGATCTCTTTGTCCACATCTAGAACACTTTTTTGCGGGACAGTCGGACACCACATGCGTGAAGTCACCACAGAAATAGCAAGTACGGGGCTGTCCTGCATAGCGTAGGACACCCCGATGCCCCATCACAAAACAAACACCCGGGATGTGGGTGGGTCCGGCATCTGTCAGCTTAAAATCAACAGTCGCCGTCCAGCCGCAGTCCCACGCTCCACCGGCAGCTTCATCACAAGACTTCTCCAAGGACAACACAGTATCGACATGTCTCAATAGATACTGTTTGATTTGCTCAGGATCCAATTGTATCGTTCGGAAGTGTATTGACACCTTCCTCCGAAATTGCACATTGACTTTGAGCAATCGATACTTCGCCACAGATGGAATATCCCCCTTTGCCAAAAAACTGGCCTGAAAACGAAGCGCCATTACCTGTGTTTCGAAAAATATTTCACCCACCGACTCCCGACCCCAGTGTAACAGTGCACAGATGGTGGGAAGTGGGAATCCCAACGGCTTTAGTAGATCATGCCAGATGTCCGCCCTACTTGTGGGCGCTCCCGAAGCCGTTTGTACCTTAACAGAAGGCTTGTGGACGATACGAAATCGTTGCGGTGGAATGGCATCCTGTATCGTCGCGGCCGTAGCCCTTGCATATGAAAGGCCCACTCCTGCCTGTCCTTCAATTTCTTCCCTAGGAGAAAGAGCCTCCTCATCCTGTATATCCGAATGCGGTCCCGAAAAACGACGTTGTTTTGTTGATCTTGCCCTTGTAACATCTGGCATGTATTCACCATCCCCTCCTCTCTTTAATGAAACGTCACGGCCCCCTTCGACGTGGATGGAAGAGGAGGTACCTGTATCTCTCATCTCTGTCATGCACAAAGGTGAAGCAGTCACCGAGGAGCGTTCTCTTACTGTTCTTTGCCCCCGAGCCATAATAGGCGGTAGGACAGACAACCTCTGCTGATTGTCTTGCCTAGAGTGTACCCCACTACGTCCCTGATGTAATTGTTCAGCAGCCAAAGCATCATGAGTATCATCATTGGTGCTCCAATCGGAATAAGCGACCTGCACCATCCTCCTTTCAGTAGAATCCCCTCCTGAAAAAACATCCTGCGTCCCTTCTGCCACTCCATCTCGAATTACGTTAGAAAAAATAGCAGGTCCACCTACTGGCTTGATCTGTCCCCTCTGCACATCTGTACATGTATATCCCATTACAGGATCAGAAGACACCGTATGTGCATCAGAGGAAATGGCAAGGCAATCTCCCTGTGCCGCACCTTCCACCTGCCGTAACTGTCCCTTGTCCTGCTGCCTTATGGAATCTGTGGTCGTAGTTAAGCTTGCCGTACCCATCCCTTTCAAGCGCCCTTCCTTTAGGGCTAAATCAGCTGGAGAAAGGGAGGAAGCTGTCGATAAATGTAGATCCAACCCTTCAATGCTGGATAGTTGTGAAGAACGGCGACCGGAACCCAGTTCTTCACCCGTAACATCATTGGAAAGTAAAAAAGAAGATAGTGGAGTTTTACGCAACTGGCCATCATCCGTGTCATTTCTGCTATCTGCCCGACTCACTCGCAAAGGTGTTAAACCTGCAGCATGCCGTTGAGTCTGGCGCAATGCACCTTGTCCCATTGTATCACCTTTCCGTTGTTCAGCAAGACATAGAGAATTGAAATGTACCTCCCGTGGAGTCGCTAGTTTCAAGGAGGTGTCCGAAGTTAAATTTTTACTTTCCCGACCTTCCTTATGTGAGGTATTGCCTGTATTAGCTATAGTATTGTGAATCAGTAGAGTTTCTCGTTGTATTTGTTGTAAATACATTGCAGAGTGACTCGCAACAGCTTTAGTAGTAGCGATGTTAGGGGATTTCCCGGACATCGCAAAATTCAGTTGAGAGCCGTTAGTAGGCTGGTTGGAAGCACCAGAAGCCCGATGTGAAAGCCCTGAGAAGGGCTGTTGTAAATCTAGCTCGATGGGACTCGCTAGTTCCATCTCCTCGGCCCAACTTAACAAAGAAGTGGTTGGGAGCTGTCGTTCTTGCCGAGATTGGTCTGAAACTTCTTGTAGAAAGGCACCATCGTCTTGTACATTCATTTCCATTAGTTCTGAAGTGGAAATGGAGCTGAATCCCTGGGAATCGTCATCAGTAGCAGCTGCAGAGGCAGCATGATCGCTTTTTCCACCCTCCATCATAGGGAAAGCTAAAAACAATAAACGGTCATACTGAAACTGGCAGTTAAGCCAGAACCAGGATTGCCCTACCCCTTTGTAGGGTGGATTGTACCCTACACACCTGCAGAGTTTCAGCCTCCTAGCTTTTTCCCTCTTGGAGAAAAACAACTTTCCATAGGTATTTTTCTCTATGCAGAAACATGCTTGAAATGCAAAGGAAAGCTAAAAACAATAAACGGTCATACTGAAACTGGCAGTTAAGCCAGAACCAGGATTGCCCTACCCCTTTGTAGGGTGGATTGTACCCTACACACCTGCAGAGTTTCAGCCTCCTAGCTTTTTCCCTCTTGGAGAAAAACAACTTTCCATAGGTATTTTTTCTCTATGCAGAAACATGCTTGAAATGCAAAAAGAAAGCTATTTATTTATTTATTTATTTATTGCAGTTGGTTTACCAGGATAGTCCATTGGGCCATTTAAGAACCCGTTTTCAATGGAGTCCTGGGGAGAAAAGCTCCAAAAAAGAAAATCAATTTACAAAAACATTGACAGTAAATATATAGGTACATACTATAAGAGAACATAAGCAAAAACATAAGCAAAAACATAAATGTACTTAACATTTGTCAGTGACAATCTTGGTACATGCAATGAAGGAATAAAAGCAAAACATAAAAGCATTTTAATGAATGAGCATAGTAGATGAATAGAGTAGAATGTTAGTACAGGGAAAGGTAGAGTTGGTTATGTGGGGTGGGTACAAGAGCATTCCCATTGAGATTCTAGGTGTAAGAAAAGTGATTTCTTGAAGGTGGAGTGGTTAGAGGTAGTGCGGATGTTTGGAGGTAGGGAATTCCAGAGGCGAGCAAGACAGAAGGAAAGGAGGTTTTGCCTGGGGATGATTTGGTTTGTGGACCTCTAGAAGATTTTGATTATTAGTCCTTAGAACTCTATTTGGATGGTGCATTTTAAAGGCAGAGGAGAGGAGGGACAGTTGGAGGGGTTTAGAATAAGGTTGTGGGCTAGAGTTAGTTGAGTATAAGCAAGATAGTTGGGAAGTTCTAACCATTTTAGTTTATGGAGGGAGAGACAGTGGTGAGTGGAAGACTTATGGGTGGTAGCGAATCTAGCTATTTTGTTATAGCAAGAGGTGAGCTGTTTTTAAGGAGCACTGAATATTAGTAAGAAGTGGGGCACCATAGAGGAGGGAGGGAATGAGGAAGGAAGAAGCTAGAGTGATTTTAGTGGTAGGTGTGAGGTAGGCGTTTTGTCTGTATAGCATACCAAGTTTTTGGTGTGTTTTTTTGATGTTGTTTTGTAGGTGGGAACTAAATTTTAGTTGGTTGTCAATGTGGACCCCAAGAAGTTTGGTCTCTGACACTATTTCAAGAGGAGAGTTATTTTGACTGGTAACTAAGAGTGAGTTTATGTTGGGGGGAGGGAGTTTAGAGGGAGTAAATAACATTAATTTGGTCTTTGTGGCATTGAGAGCTAGATGATTGCAAAGCATCCATTGCTCAGTGGAAGAGAAGGCGTCTTGAGTAAGTTTTGTAGGATGGAGATAGAAGAGGCGGAGCAGATGATAGTGGAGTCATCTGCATATTGGATAATGCTAGAGAAAGGGATAGATTTGTGGAAGTCATTAATAAAGATGTTGAATAGAAGAGGGCCCAGTATAGAGCCTTGTGGGACTCTGGTGGGGGTGCTTAGGAAGGAGGAAGTTGCTTTTTTCCATTTTACAGCTTGATTTCTGTCTGATAGATAACTAGAGAACCAGTTCAGAGAGGAGGAGGATAGGTAGAGTTTGGAGAGTTTAGTTAAGAGCAGGCTGTGAGAGATAGTATCGAAGGCTTTGGAAAGATCAAGGAGTAAGGTGGAAACAATTTGTCCAGAGTCTCGGCTTTATTTACTATTTCAAGGAAAGAGAGAAGGGCAGTCATGGTACTATGATTAGGTCTGAAGCCATGCTGTGTGGGGGTTATGAGGTTGTTATCTAGGAGATGAGGAAGGAGTTGGATTTGCACACATTTCTCAAGGATTTTTGAAATGGGGACAGGATGGCTATGGGTCTAAAATTGGTAGTGTTATTATTGTTACCTCCTTTGTGTAATGGTATAATAAAGGCTTGTTTCCAAATTTGGGGAACTGTGCCTTCTAGTAGGGAGCGGTTGATTAGGATGCTAATAGGGTAGGCCAGACTTTCGCAGCAATGTTAAGAAAGTAGGAAGGGATATTATCAGGAGCATTGGTACATGGTTTTAATTTCTGGAGGAGTTTTTAATAGTAGTTGTAGGAATGGGATTTAAAGTGAAGATAGTGCAGTCGGGTGGTGTTGAATTTTGGGGTTGTATGGGTGAGGATAGAATTTGTGTGGAAGAGGAGGTAGAGGAATTAGTGGGTTGGGAGGAGGTAGAGAATGAGGAGGTTAGTTTTGAAATAGAGTCAATAAAGAAGGAGTTAAATTGTGTGGCTAAATCTAGTTCTGGAGCATTTGGATCAGGGGAAGGAGTATCTGGTTTGCTGGGGTGGAGGAGAGTGGAGATTCCTTTCCAGAATTTTTGAGGGTTGCTTTTGTTATGGTTTTGGAGTGTGGAGAAATAGTTTTTCGATCCGAATAGATAAGTTTTAGCTTTATTGTGGAGCAGTTTGTATTCGTTGAGGAGTGGGGTTGTCTTGTGTTTTTGGTAGCGTGCCCACACTTTGTCTCTTTGTCTCATGAGAGATAGAGTAGTTTTAGATAGCCAAGGGGCTGATTTAGTTTTTATTCTCTTAGTCTGTAGGGGAGCTTGAGAGTCAAGTAATTTTAGGAATGTCGAGTTGAAGTATGAGACTGCATTGTCTAGAGGTAATGTTTTTAGACAAGCCCAGTTTACTGATTTAAGTGAGTTTGAGAAAGTTATAGGGTTAAAGTTTTTCTGGTTGCGGATAGTAATGAGGTTGTGGGTCCGTTGAAGGGTAGTTGAAAGTCGGTGGGTAAAGGTGGGTAAGTGGTCACCTAGTGGGTTGGGAAGGATGCCACTTTTGGTGAAGTAGTGGGGGTGGGAGACTAGGATCCAGTCCAGTATACTCCCATCAGAGGGGTTTTTGGCTGGGTAACTAGGCAAGTTGATCAGTTGTGAAAAGTGGTAGAGGTTAATATTAGTGTTGTTCGAAGGAGCTTGGATAAGGGCCCAGTTAATGTTTACGTCTCCTAGGATTATGGTTTCATTACTAATGTTACTGGATAGCCAAGAAAGGATAAGTTCAAGTGTAGGAATATTATCACCTGGAGGGATATAGATGGAAGCTATACATATTTGTTTGTGGTTATTGATTTGAGATGTGGTAAGGAGAAGTTCAGCGTTGTTGAAGTGTGGGATAGGTTTGTTGTAGGGGAAACTACTATGGAAGAGGAATATATAAGGGCTACTCCTCCGCCTTTTTTGAGAGGTCTGTCTTTTCTTATGATTGAGTAGTTTGGAGGAACTATTTCAGAGTCCTTAATATGTGGTTTCAACCAGGTTTCAGAAATAGTTAAAAGTCAGGTTTGTTGTGTAAAAGCCAGGCATGAAGGTTGGGGACTTTCTTAATGATACTTTGTGAGTTTAAGGAAGTGAATAGTAAAGATTTAGTTGTGGTGGTTATATTGGCAGGGCCTGGGTTGGGATGGATGTCACCTGATAAGAGAGTACTGATCAGGTGTTGTATGTAGTAGTTTAGGTTAATGGACAGCAGGGTTGTGAGATTGGGGTTTATTGTGAGATGTAGGGATTTGCTAGTTCCTATAGGGATTGGGAATGTGTGATGGGGATGAGTTTGAAACGAAAAGATGAAGGTTGTCTGAGTGATAAAGATAGGAAGAAATGTGGGAGTAAGATTGTAGTGAAGGTGAATTGTGGTGGTTAGTTATATGAAAGGAATGGGAGTTAGAGTTTATAGTAGGCTGGGAGAGATGGTATAAGTAAGATAAGGAGAGGAGAAGCAATAGTGAAGGAAAGATGGAGGGTATCTAGAGAGCATGTTGTGAAAGGTGACAGAAGGGCAGTGAAAGGATATTGGTGTTGGTGTAAGGGAGAAAGAGTTATATAGAGAGAGTATATTATATATTAGAACTGAAAGACAGTAGTATTGGATATAGAGGGGTGTGGTCTAGAAGAGGGAAAGGAGTAGGATTGGTTAATTAGTTGAGAATGGGGATGAGAAAGAAAGTTAGTTTTGGCGGGAAAAAGGAAGGTGTGTTCAGAGGACTGAGTACTGATTGGAGTAGAATGGAAGTGGGAGTGGTATGTTGGAGGGATAAATGTAGATGTGCTGGGGCGGTGGGATTTGGGGGCAGGGTAGGGGGCGGAGTGAGCCAGCAGGGCTAACGGAGCGGGTTGGAGCCCAAGAGCAGAAGAGGAGCGAGAGACTATCAGAGAGCAATATAAGTAAATGTAAGTAGTAGAAGGTGATGTGGAGTGGGTCTGGACAAAGTGTAAGGACAAATTAGAAGGGAGAAGTAGGGGCAAGTAAGTAGAAGTAGATACTAGTGGAGTAGATACAGGTGGGGAGAGGGTGACCACTAGTAGACAGTAGCAGAGTTGCACTAAGATGTACTAGGGCTCCCGGAGAGTAAGCTAGAGTAATGGGAGAATGAGCACAGGCTAAGTAAGGGTCTAGGTAAGGGGGGAAGGAGATAAAGGAGTAAGGGGGTTTGCTGCTGGCAAGCTTGACTGGGAGCAAACAAAAACGTAGCAGGGTTAGCTGGTTATATAAGTACAAAACAATGAATTAATTAAACATACTTTCTTGGTATCTTGAGATAGAGGCTTGCTGAGGATGGCAGGTAAAAAGTTCCAAGAGTAATTGGCAAAGAGTGCAATAGCAGAGTTAGTTGTGGGATTCTACCCAGGCAAAGAACACAGGGTATGTCCGGGTGAAAGCTAACAAGCAGGAAGAAAAATGAGAAAAAAAATTATGTTAAAGCAATGCAAACAACACTGTGTTCCCAGAATAGTACAGATAAACTTAACCTTACAATATATTACATTTAGTAATAGTTACAGTCAGGGAAAGTCAATCATATTCATTAGGTTACGACATGTGTTTAGGCTAAGCACATAGAAGATTAGCAGAGTTAAATGGCTAAGGCAAACTCTATCACATACATCTCCACAGTAGTGAACGTTATCAGTAATTAAAGAAGAAAGGGTATCAGCTAAAAGAGGTCTAGGGAATCATAGAGGTGAGCGTTTACACCATTAGGGGTATAGATTATGTAAACGACAAGGGTGGTTATCCTTTAATAGACTAAATTAAGGCCGAGTCAGCTCTTGTAAGGGCATTCCAATTACACACAGGTGAGGTAAATGGCGGGAAAAGAACCACGTTTTCACAGTAATAAATCAGGAATTACAGGTTAGACCCTTATCAGGAGAAAATCCGTAGACCAGAACAACACAGTAAATTCAGTAAATATGCCTAAGATAGAGCCAAGTAAATAAATAGCCTTGCATTAGTCGCAATTACAGCACTAGTACAGACACTGCAGAGTGAACAAGTACTAACTCAGACAAGGCAAATATCTTCGTAAACACAAGCACTTAGTTGCATACAGTTAACATCATATTGTAGCTAAATGGAAAACATTAAACTGATACGCTATAGCTGCAGTACATATTAGAATAAAACAGTATGTAGTACACAGACACTAAGCTAAAACTAAATATGCAATCTTATCAGCTTACACAACTCATTAAAGTATCGCAGACATCATATTGTAGCTAAATGGAAAACATTAAACTGATACGCTATAGCTGCAGTAGATATTAGAATAAAAACAGTATGTAGTACACAGACACTAAGCTAAAACTAAATATGCAATCTTATCAGCTTACACAACTCATTAAAGTATCGCAGACATCAGAGAAATAGTTGGTAACGCTAGCATTAAATTGATTAAACTACAATAACTGTTCAGTTTGCACAGTCGTTGCTCACATAAAATTAAATATAAGCCTTCGGTGAGAGCTACTTCAGGTAAAAAGTACATTCATAGACATACAAACATTTGATAGTGTTCAAATAACATCCGAGCACTATAACAAGATAGCGTTTATCAGGATATCAACAAAACGCGATTACCTAGAATAGGTTAGTTCATACACCTCAACAGACAAGCAGTCGCTAAACTAAAAATGTACATAACAGGTAATAACTTACTTGTAGATACTAGCACGCAGCCAAGGATGCTCAGCAGCAGCGAGGAGGGCAGATCTGAAAATGGCGCCCTGAGGATAGGAGGGACATTTAAAAACTTCAAAAGGAAGTTAATAGGAGGGGGAGGAGCTAGGATAGGAATAGTCAGATGCAGACCGGAAGGGGTGTTTACAGGTAGATAGTGATAGATACTATACTGCAAATAAGGGGATACTAGGGAGAAGGTGCTAGGTAGACAATATGAGATACATCTGAAGAGAAAGGAGATTAGTGAAAGGAGAGGAGGGCAGTAGCATGAAGGAGAAGTACGGAGAAACCAGGTCAGAGCAGAGTAACTAACTATAGATTAATACATGTATGTAAACCTGGATAGTGGAGAGAAGAGGGGAGAGAGCTAGGAGATAAAGAAAGTTAATGTAAGTAGAGGACAAAGTGTACCAGAGAGGATGGAAAAACTATCAGAGAAAGCTGGCTATACCAAGGTAAGTGGAGGTAGCCTAGGGGTAGTGGATAAGGATGGACTTTGAAAAGGAAGAAAGGGATAGGAATTAGAAGGGAGAAGTAGGGGCAAGTAAGTAGAAGTAGATACTAGTGGAGTAGATACAGGTGGGGACAGGGTGACCACTAGTAGACAGTAGCAGAGTTGCACTAAGATGTACTAGGGCTCCCGGAGAGTAAGCTAGAGTAATGGGAGAATGAGCACAGGCTAAGTAAGGGTCTAGGTAAGGGGGGAAGGAGATAAAGGAGTAAGGGGGTTGCTGCTGGCAAGCTTGACTGGGAGCAAACAAAACGTAGCAGGGTTAGCTGGTTATATAAGTACAAAACAATGAATTAATTAAACATACTTTCTTGGTATCTTGAGATAGAGGCTTGCTGAGGATGGCAGGTAAAAAAAGTTCCAAGAGTAATTGGCAAAGAGTGCAATAGCAGAGTTAGTTGTGGGATTCTACCCAGGCAAAGAACACAGGGTATGTCCGGGTGAAAGTTTCTTGGTATCTTGAGATAGAGGCTTGCTGAGGATGGCAGGTAAAAAAGTTCCAAGAGTAATTGGCAAAGAGTGCAATAGCAGAGTTAGTTGTGGGATTCTACCCAGGCAAAGAACACAGGGTATGTCCGGGTGAAAGTTTCTTGGTATCTTGAGATAGAGGCTTGCTGAGGATGGCAGGTAAAAAAGTTCCAAGAGTAATTGGCAAAGAGTGCAATAGCAGAGTTAGTTGTGGGATTCTACCCAGGCAAAGAACACAGGGTATGTCCGGGTGAAAGTTTCTTGGTATCTTGAGATAGAGGCTTGCTGAGGATGGCAGGTAAAAAGTTCCAAGAGTAATTGGCAAAGAGTGCAATAGCAGAGTTAGTTGTGGGATTCTACCCAGGCAAAGAACACAGGGTATGTCCGGGTGAAAGTTTCTTGGTATCTTGAGATAGAGGCTTGCTGAGGATGGCAGGTAAAAAAGTTCCAAGAGTAATTGGCAAAGAGTGCAATAGCAGAGTTAGTTGTGGGATTCTACCCAGGCAAAGAACACAGGGTATGTCCGGGTGAAAGTTTCTTGGTATCTTGAGATAGAGGCTTGCTGAGGATGGCAGGTAAAAAAGTTCCAAGAGTAATTGGCAAAGAGTGCAATAGCAGAGTTAGTTGTGGGATTCTACCCAGGCAAAGAACACAGGGTATGTCCGGGTGAAAGTTTCTTGGTATCTTGAGATAGAGGCTTGCTGAGGATGGCAGGTAAAAAAGTTCCAAGAGTAATTGGCAAAGAGTGCAATAGCAGAGTTAGTTGTGGGATTCTACCCAGGCAAAGAACACAGGGTATGTCCGGGTGAAAGTTTCTTGGTATCTTGAGATAGAGGCTTGCTGAGGATGGCAGGTAAAAAAAGTTCCAAGAGTAATTGGCAAAGAGTGCAATAGCAGAGTTAGTTGTGGGATTCTACCCAGGCAAAGAACACAGGGTATGTCCGGGTGAAAGTTGTAGATACTAGCACGCAGCCAAGGATGCTCAGCAGCCAAGGATGCTCAGTCATACTGAAACTGGCAGTTGAGCCAGACCCAGGATTGCCCTACCCCTTTGTAGGGTGGATTGTACCCTACACACCTGCAGAGTTTCAGCTTCCTAGCTTTTTCCCTCTTGGAGAAAAACAACTTTCCACAGGTATTTTTTCTCTATGCAGAAACATGCTTGAAATGCATAGTAAAAGCTAAAAACAATAAACGGTCATACTGAAACTGGCAGTTAAGCCAGAACCAGGATTGCCCTACCCCTTTGAGGGGGGATTGTACCCTACACACCTGTAGAGTTTCAGCCTCCTAGCTTTTTCCCTCTTGGAGAAAAACAAGTTTCCATTTGAATTTTTTCTCTATGCAGAAACTTGCTTGAAATGGATAGGGAAAGCTAAAAACAATCAACGGTCATACTGAAACTGGCAAGTTTGCAAGACGAAAATAGTGTCTCCCTGTGGTCATGAAAGAGCAGCTTCTCCTGCCTCTATGGTTCTTTTTTCAGGTTCTGCATTTTTATTGTTAAACATCACATTTTGTATTTTTGCATGCATATTGTGTGATCTGACACCTTATAAACCTCTATTTTGTCGTTCTGTTGGCATATTTTCATTTTTTGCACCAAACAAAACACTGTTCAACACTACATGCATTGGATGTCTGCCGCGGTTGTATGACAGTTTGCAAGCCAGAAATAGTGCCTACCGGTGGGCAAGGAAATGCGGCTTCTCCCGCCTCTATGGATCTCGTTTCTGTTTCTATATTATCACTGTTAAATATCACATTTTGTATTATTGCATACATATTATGAGATCTGACACTCTCTAATCTTGTTTTTTGTGAATCTTTAGGCATATTCTCAGTATTTGCACTTAAAAAAACACTTTGTTTAACATTACATACATTTGATGAAATCGGCGGTTGTATGACAGTTTCTAAGACCAAAATAGTGTCTCCCTGCGGCAGGAAAATGTAGCTTCTCCTGCCTCTATGGAGCTTTTTTCTCGTTCTTTATTTACAGTGTTATAAGCAACATTTTTAACATTTTCATTAATATTCTGTGATCGGAAGTCATTCAATCCTATTTTGACAACATTTAGGCTCATGCTTTCATTATTTTTTTTCTCTATGCAAAAACATGCTTGAAATGCATAGGGAAAGCTAAAAACAATAAATGGTCATACTGAGATTGGCAGTTGAGCTAGACCCAGGATTGCCCTACCCCTTTGTAGGGTGGATTGTACCCGACACACCTGCAGAGTTTCAGTCTCCTAGCTTTTTCCCTCTTGGAGAAAAACAACTTTCCACACGTATTTTTTCTCTATGCAGAAACATGCTTGAAATGCATAGGGAAAGCTAAAAACAATAAACGGTCATACTGAAACTGGCAGTTAAACCAGAACCAGGATTGCCCTACCCCTTTGTAGGGTGGATTGTACCCTACAAACCTGCAGAGTTTCAGCCTCCTAGCTTTTTCCCTCTTGGAGAAAAACAACTTTCCATAGGTATTTTTCTCTATGCAAAAACATGCTCAAAATGCATAGGGAAAGCTAAAAACAATAAACGGTCATTTGGAAACTGGCAGTTAAGCCAGAACCAGGATTGCCCTACCCCTTTGTAGGGGGGATTGTACCCTACACACCTGCAGAGTTTCAGCCTACTAGCTTTTTCCCTCTTGGAGAAAAACAACTTTCAATAGGTATTTTTCCTCTATGCAGAAACATGCTTGAAATGCAAAAAGAAAGCTAAAAACAATAAACGGTCATACTGAAACTGGCAGTTAAGCCAGAACCAGGATTGCCCTACCCCTTTGTAGGGTGGATTGTACCCTACACACCTGCAGAGTTTCAGCCTCCTAGCTTTTTCCCTCTTGGAGAAAAACAACTTTCCACACGTATTTTTCTCTATGCAGAAACATGCTCAAAATGCATAGGGAAAGCTAAAAACAATAAACCGTCATACTGAAACTGGCAGTTAAGCCAGAACCAGGATTGCCCTACCCCTTTGTAGGGTGGATTGTACCCTACACACCTGCAGAGTTTCAGCCTCCTAGCTTTTTCCCTCTTGGAGAAAAACAACTTTCCATAGGTATTTTTTCTCTATGCAAAAACATGCTTGAAATGCATAGGGAAAGCTAAAAACAATAAACGGTCATACTGAAACTGGCAGTTAAGCCAGAACCAGGATTGCCCTACCCCTTTGTAG
>NC_056739.1:1802749583-1802782066 GCF_019279795.1 Protopterus annectens | reverse complement strand
AAGCCGTAAAACCTGCCGACTTTGTCAAGTTAAGAGATAGACCCACATAGGAAAACAATGGTAACAACGTATTATAGAATTGTGCATTAAATACCCCTCTATCTTCCGCTAAATAAGTGATATCATCAGCATATGAAAAGAGTCGCGGGGTCAAAATTCCCAAACAGTTATATGAATGGGGAGGTAAACATAATGTTTTCCTAAATTGCAAAAACACTGCACTCACCACCAATGCGAGTAAAAAAGCGCTAAGCGGACAACCTTGTCTAATTCCACAACGCAACCGTACCTCCTTACCAACCCATCCATTAATCACCGGCGTTACAGCAGAATAAGTATGTAAAGTGCGAAGACATTTACAAAAACTTTCACCAAAACCATACGCAGCAATAATCGCATTTAAAGCAGAATGAGACACATTGTCGAAAGCCTTTGCAATATCAGCGGTAACCACCAAAGAGGGGGGGTGAACAGCCACAGATGAGACTATTTGTTTAACTGTATGCAAAATCTCTGCCATTGATCGGCCTGGAACACCATACACACCAGATTCCAAAATTTGAGGTAAAATCGTCCTTAACCGCAATTGTAATACCTTTGTAAATAGCTTGTAGTCAGTATTACAAAGCGCTATAGGACGCCAATTAGACAAGGAGGCACGGTCCCCCTTTTTCCAAATGAAATGAATCGCAGTTGACAATGGCACACCATCCACAAATCCATTCATCAACCAATCATTAAACAATGTTACCAAACATTTAAGGCAATCTGGGGGCAACAGGGTATAAAAAGCATATGGGATACCATCTGGACCCGGAGCTGTATCTTTTTTGGCTAGCTGATGTAAAGCCTCCTGTACCTCTTCCAACTGAATCTCCCTCTCCATTTTCGCTTTCAAAGCTGCTGGCATAGGAAACATTCCCCAATTTTGTAGAAAGGGTCCCTTATCAATATATTGTTCCTTCAAATATTTATTAGCTATGCCTAACATCCCCCTCTGATTATTGCATAACCGACCCTGGGAATCTCTCAAGCAGCGCATTAAGCTGTGCTTGTTCCCCACCTTTCTAGTCAAAAAGGGAAGACAATGGTCCGCTTTTCCTTGAGTCGATCTAGCTAACCTTTGCAATTGAGAATGAACCCTAGACAACGCTAAAGTATACATTTCTTTTAAATACAACAAAACATCAGAGACATTTGACCTAGACACAGCAACATAATTGTCATATGCATCATTTGTCCGTTGTTTAAGACATATATGATATCTATGAGACATCCATTCATACCGATCTTTCACCTTGGTTTTCATATCCACCCACCAGTCTTGTGTGGTAGAATACATGGAGCGCAATGTACAATGATCCTGCCACAATTCGTCCAATATGCACTTCCATATGTCTAATTTCAGCAAAGCCGGAGCCATGCGAAAGTGTCCACGTCCTGCAGATACTCTTAAAGTACTTCCAAAAGTGTAAGTTAGTGCGGTATGATCTGTAAAACATAACAACTCTGACGTCATGGATTTGCAAGTTAAAGATGGAGAATGCAAACAATAGTCTATGGAAGTGCGATGATCTCCCCGATGATAAGTGTACGCTGGAGAGGGGGCTAACTTTAACGAGGCATCTGCCATTATCTTCCAGCATACCCGAACATCTCGTTCCTGACTCTTCGGGCCTGTCAACAAATGGGAGTTAAAGTCCCCCACCACTATGACTGGGAAAGAAGTCATGACAAACGGTGAGAGCATGCGAAACATACGACATCTGTCCTCAATGTCCAGTAATCCATAAAGAACTATCACCCTGAAAAACTGTTGTTGTACTTTGACATCTATAAGTAGTAAACGGCCTGGTATAATGTGGGCAACATCCCGTATTTGTACTTCTGAAGAGTCGTATAGTATCAAAATACCTGAGTGTACATCCAGTCCTTTGGACCAAACATGGTGTTTCCCCCAAGCTGTAGTAATTTGTAGTACATGATCATCAGTCAATAATCCTGTGTCTAATAGGCACAGCATGGAAAAGTTTAAAGTCATAATCCAATTTAAAACCAAGGCTCCTTTTACTTAGCGAACATACTGAATTGACATTGCAAGACGTCAACAAAAATTCAGCCATGATCATTGGTATGTACTGCTTTCCCCACCTTCTTTTTGCCTATGAAGCTAGTTTTACGGGAAGACTTTGACCTACCTGTGCGAGGTTTCTTTTTTCCGACCACCTTCCATGATGGCCCGTCTTTGACCTTTGTGTTATCAGCATCGTCTGAGCCATCTTCTATGTCGTCAGAGATAATCAATAGGTCCACTTCTGCTTCATCAGGTAGAGGAGTAGCTTGTAACTGCGCATCCTGTGAGAAGGATTCGCCCTCCTGCAAATTTTCTTCTTGAGAGCCCTCAGAAAATAGTAGTGGTGAATCCTCCTGAGGTGGAGGGGCTAAGGCGTCCTCCCTCGGGGGCATCGTCTTCGGGGCCGATGTAGGTTTGGGTTGTACTTCCGTGGAAGCTTCCTTTTGTGTAATTGGTGGAAAGTCCGCTGGTACCGTCTCTGCTACCTGTAGAGGGGCACAAGGTTCAAATGGCTGTGAGTCCTGTGCTATATCCGTCATTGTGCAGCGTTCTTCTGGAACCACTGGAGACATGAATGCATCACAAGCTGACGTAGCATGTCGTCCTGAGCACAACATGCAAAAAGTCTTGCAGTCCCGGGCAAAATGATCTCTTTGTCCACATCTGGAACACTTTTTTGCGGGACAGTCGGACACCACATGCGTGAAGTCACCGCAGAAATAGCAAGTTCGGGGCTGTCCTGCATAACGCAGGACACCCCGATGCCCCATCACAAAGCATACGCCCGGTATGTGGGTAGGTCCGGTATCTGTCAGCTTAAAATCAACAGTCGCCGTCCATCCGCAGTCCCACGCTCCTCCGGCCGCTTCATCACAAGACTTCTCCAAGGACAGCACTGTATCGACATGTCTCAGTAAATACTGTTTGATCTGCTCGGGGTCCAATTGTATCGTTCGGAAGTGTATTGATACCTTCCTCCGAAATTGCACATTGACTTTGAGCAATCGATACTTCGCCACAGATGGAATGTCCCCTTTCGCCAAGAAACTGGCCTGAAAGCGAAGCGCCATTACCTGTGTTTCGAAAAATATTTCTCCCACCGACTCCCGTCCCCAATGTAACAGGGCACAGATGGTGGGAAGTGGGAATCCCAATGGCTTTAAAAGATCGTTCCAGATGTCCGCCCTGCTTGTGGGCGCTCCCGAAGCCGTTTGTACCTTGACAGAAGGCTTGTGAACGATGCGAAATCTTTGCGGTGGTATGGCATCCTGTATTGTCGCTGCCGTTGCCCTTGCATATGAAAGGCCCTCTCCTTGCCTCCCTTCAATTTCTTCCCTAGGAGTAGAAGCCACTTCTTCCTGTATTTCCGAATGCGGTCCGGAAAAACGACGTTGTTTTGTCGATCTTGCTCTTGTATAATCTGGCATGGAGTCACCATCCCCTCCTCTCTTTAAGGAAACATCACGGCCCCCGTCAGCATGGATGGAAGAGGAGGTACCTGTTTCTCTCATCTCTGTCATACACAAAGGTGAAGCAATCACCGAGGAGCGTTCCCGTGTTGTTCTTTGCTCCCGCGCCATATATGGCGGGATGACAGACAACCTCTGCTGATTGTCTTGCCTGAAGTGTGCCTCATTTCGTTCCTGTTGTAAGTGGTCAGCAGCCATAGCATCATTAGTGCCATCGTTGGTGCTCCAGTCGGTATACGCTACCTGCACCATTCTCCTTTCTGTAGAATCCCCTCCTGAAAAAACATCGTGCTTTCCTTTTGTCACGCCATCTGATATTATTTTAATCGAATTAGCAGGTGCACCTACCTGCTTATTTAGTCCCCTCTGCGCATTTGGACTTGTATAGCCCTTTACTGAGTCAGAAGGCTCCGTGTATGCAGCTGGGGGTGCTGCGAGACCATCTCCCTGTGTCGCACCTTCCACCTGCCTCATCTGTCCCTTGTCCTGCTTCTGTATAGTTTCTGCAGTAATATTTAGGCCGACCGTGCCCATCCCTTTAAAGCGACCTTCCTTTATGGCTACATCGTCTAGAGAATGCGATGGATCTGTGGATATGTGTAGATCTAGCCCTTCTATGCTTGATACTTGTGTGGAACGGCGATCGGAGCCCAAGGATGCACCGTTAACCTCATCGGAATGGGAGAAAAAGGATGATGAAGTTTCGCTCATCTGGCCGTCATCCGTGTCTCTTCCGCTATCTTCCCGACTCACTTTTGATGGTATTGAACCTGTTGCCTTCCTTTGGTTGTGTTGCAAAGCACTTTGTCCTATTTTATCCCCTTTCCGTTGTTCATTAAGTCCTGAAAAGTTGTCATGTTGTTCCCGTGAGGTCGCTAGTTGTAAGGAGTTGTCCGAAGTTGAGTTTTTCCTTTCCCGACCTTCCTTCTGGAAATTATGGCCTGTATTTGCTTGAATTATCATCGTTTCTCTTTGTATCTGTTGTAGATACATTGCAGAGTGGCTCGCAACTGTTTTTACATTAGCGATGTTAGGGGATTTCCCTGACATCGCAAAATTATGTTTAAAGTCATTTACCGGTTGGTTTGAAGCACCTGAAGCCTGAAATGAGAGCCCTGAGAAGGGCTGCTGTAAATTTAGCTCGATGGGGCTCGCCAGTTCCATTTCCTCGGCCCAACTTAACAAGGAAGTAGTTGGGAGCTGTCGTTCTTGCCGAGATCGGTCTGAAAATTCCTGTAGTTGTTCTCCTTCATCTTGGACATTCATTTCCATCAATTCTGAAGTCGAGATGGAGCTGAATCCCTGGGAATCGTCGTCAGTAGCAGCTGCAAAGGCAGCATGATCGCTTTTTACACCCTCCATGCATAGGGAAAGCTAAAAACAATAAACGGTCATACTGAAAATGGTAAGTTTGCAAGCCGAAAATAGTGTCTCCCTGTGGTCTGGAAAAAGCAGCTTCTCCTGCCTCTATGGTTCTTTTTTCAGGTTCTGCATTTTTATTGTTAAACATCACATTTTGTATTTTTGCATGCATATTGTTTGATCTGACACCTTCTAAACCTCTATTTTGTCGTTCTGTTAGCATATTTTAATTTTTTGCACCAAACAAAACATTTTGTTCAACACTACATGCATTGGATGTCTGCCGCGGTTGTATGACAGTTTGCAAGCCAGAAATAGTGCCTACCGGTGGGCAGGGAAATGCGGCTTCTCCGCCTCTATGGATCTCGTTTCTGTTTCTATATTATCACTGTTAAATATCACATTTTGTATTATTGCATACATATTATGAGATCTGACACTCTCTAATCTTGTTTTTTGTGAATCTTTAGGCATATTCTCAGTATTTGCAATTAAAAAAAACACTTTGTTTAACATTACATACATTTGATGAAATCGGCGGTTGTATGACAGTTTCTAAGCCAAAAAAGTGTCTCCCTGCGGGCAGGAAAATGTAGCTTCTCCTGCCTCTATGGAGCTTTTTCTCGTTCTTTATTTACAGTGTTATAAGCAACATTTTTAACATTTTCATTAATATTCTGTGATCGGAAGTCATTCAATCCTATTTTGACAACATTTAGGCTCATGCTTTCATTTTTTTTTTCTCTATGCAAAAACATGCTTGAAATGCAAAGGGAAAGCTAAAAACAATAAATGGTCATACTGAGATTGGCAGTTGAGCCAGACCCAGGATTGCCCTACCCCTTTGTAGGGTTGATTGTACTCTACACACCTGCAGAGTTTCAGCCTCCTAGCTTTTTCCCTCTTGGAGAAAAACAACTTTCAATAGGTATTTTTTCTCTATGCAAAAACATGCTTGAAATGCATAGGGAAAGCTAAAAACAATAAACGGTCATACTGAAACTGGCAGTTAAGCCAGAACCAGGATGGCCCTACCCCTTTGTAGGGGGGATTGTACCCTACACACCTGCAGGGTTTCAGCCTCCTAGCTTTTTCCCTCTTGGAGAAACAACTTTCCATAGGTACTTTTTCTCTATGCAGAAACATGCTTGAAATGCATAGGGAAAGCTAAAAACAATAAACGGTCATACTGAAACTGGCAGTTAAGCCAGAACCAGGATTGCCCTACCCCTTTGTAGGGTGGATTGTACCCTACACACCTGCAGAGTTTCAGCCTCCTAGCTTTTTCCCTCTTGGAGAAAAACAACTTTCCATAGGTATTTTTCTCTATGCAGAAACATGCTTGAAATGCATAGGAAAGCTAAAAACAATAAGCGGTCATACTGAAACTGGCAGTTAAGCCAGAACCAGGATTGCCCTACCCCTTTGTAGGGTGGATTGTACCCTACACACCTGCAGAGTTTCAGCCTCCTAGCTTTTTCCCTCTTGGAGAAAAACAACTTTCCATAGGTATTTTTCTCTATGCAGAAACATGCTCAAAATGCATAGGGAAAGCTAAAAACAATAAGCGGTCATACTGAAACTGGCAGTTAAGCCAGAACCAGGATTGCCCTACCCCTTTGTAGGGTGGATTGTACCCTACACACCTGCAGAGTTTCAGCCTCCTAGCTTTTTCCCTCTTGGAGAAAAACAACTTTCCATAGGTATTTTTTCTCTATGCAGAAACATGCTTGAAATGCATAGGAAAGCTAAAAACAATAAGCGGTCATACTGAAACTGGCAGTTAAGCCAGAACCAGGATTGCCCTACCCCTTTGTAGGGTGGATTGTACCCTACACACCTGCAGAGTTTCAGCCTCCTAGCTTTTTCCCTCTTGGGGAAAAACAACTTTCCATAGGTATTTTTCTCTATGCAGAAACATGCTTGAAATGCATAGGGAAAGCTAAAAACAATAAGCGGTCATACTGAAACTGGCAGTTAAGCCAGAACCAGGATTGCCCTACCCCTTTGTAGGGTGGATTGTACCCTACACACCTGCAGAGTTTCAGCCTCCTAGCTTTTTCCCTCTTGGAAAAACAACTTTCCATAGGTATTTTTTCTCTATGCAGAAACATGCTTGAAATGCATAGGAAAGCTAAAAACAATAAGCGGTCATACTGAAACTGGCAGTTAAGCCAGAACCAGGATTGCCCTACCCCTTTGTAGGGTGGATTGTACCCTACACACCTGCAGAGTTTCAGCCTCCTAGCTTTTTCCCTCTTGGAGAAAAACAACTTTCCATAGGTATTTTTCTCTATGCAGAAACATGCTTGAAATGCATAGGAAAAGCTAAAAACAATAAGCGGTCATACTGAAACTGGCAGTTAAGCCAGAACCAGGATTGCCCTACCCCTTTGTAGGGTGGATTGTACCCTACACACCTGCAGAGTTTCAGCCTCCTAGCTTTTTCCCTCTTGGAGAAAAACAACTTTCCATAGGTATTTTTCTCTATGCAGAAACATGCTTGAAATGCATAGGGAAAGCTAAAAACAATAAGCGGTCATACTGAAACTGGCAGTTAAGCCAGAACCAGGATTGCCCTACCCCTTTGTAGGGTGGATTGTACCCTACACACCTGCAGAGTTTCAGCCTCCTAGCTTTTTCCCTCTTGGGGAAAAACAACTTTCCATAGGTATTTTTTCTCTATGCAGAAACATGCTTGAAATGCATAGGAAAGCTAAAAACAATAAGCGGTCATACTGAAACTGGCAGTTAAGCCAGAACCAGGATTGCCCTACCCCTTTGTAGGGTGGATTGTACCCTACAC
Source organism: Protopterus annectens (assembly GCF_019279795.1). Lineage (NCBI taxonomy): Eukaryota > Metazoa > Chordata > Ceratodontiformes > Protopteridae > Protopterus > Protopterus annectens. Next base: position 1,802,774,355 of record NC_056739.1, on the reverse strand, counting down.
ACCTGCAGAGTTTCAGCCTCCTAGCTTTTTCCCTCTTGGAGAAAAACAACTTTCCATAGGTATTTTTTCTCTATGCAGAAACATGCTTGAAATGCATAGGGAAAGCTAAAAACAATAAGCGGTCATACTGAAACTGGCAGTTAAGCCAGAACCAGGATTGCCCTACCCCTTTGTAGGGTGGATTGTACCCTACACACCTGCAGAGTTTCAGCCTCCTAGCTTTTTCCCTCTTGGAGAAAAACAACTTTCCATAGGTATTTTTTCTCTATGCAGAAACATGCTTGAAATGCATATCGAAAGCTAAAAACAATAAGCGGTCATACTGAAACTGGCAGTTAAGCCAGAACCAGGATTGCCCTACCCCTTTGTAGGGTGGATTGTACCCTACACACCTGCAGAGTTTCAGCCTCCTAGCTTTTTCCCTCTTGGAAAAACAACTTTCCATAGGTATTTTTTCTCTATGCAGAAACATGCTTGAAATGCATAGGGAAAGCTAAAAACAATAAGCGGTCATACTGAAACTGGCAGTTAAGCCAGAACCAGGATTGCCCTACCCCTTTGTAGGGTGGATTGTACCCTACACACCTGCAGAGTTTCAGCCTCCTAGCTTTTTCCCTCTTGGAGAAAAACAACTTTCCATAGGTATTTTTCCCTATGCAGAAACATGCTTGAAATGCATAGGAAAGCTAAAAACAATAAACGGTCATACTGAAACTGGCAGTTAAGCCAGAACCAGGATTGCCCTACCCCTTTGTAGGGTGGATTGTACCCTACACACCTGCAGAGTTTCAGCCTCCTAGCTTTTTCCCTCTTGGAGAAAAACAACTTTCCATAGGTATTTTTTCTCTATGCAAAAACATGCTTGAAATGCATAGGGAAAGCTAAAAACAATAAACGGTCATACTGAAACTGCCAGTTAAGCCAGAACCAGGATTGCCCTACCCCTTTGTAGGGTGGATTGTACTCTACACACCTGCAGAGTTTCAGCCTCCTAGCTTTTTCCCTCTTGGAAAAAACAACTTTCCACACGTATTTTTTCTCTATGCAGAAACATGCTTGAAATGCATAGGGAAAGCTAAAAACAATAAACGGTCATACTGAAACTGGTAGTTAAGCCAGAACCAGGATTGCCCTACCCCTTTGTAGGGGGGATTGTACCCAACACACCTGCAGAGTTTCAGCCTCCTAGCTTTTTCCCTCTTGGAAAAAAACAATTTTCCATAGGTATTTTTTCTCTATGCAGAAACATGCTTGAAATGCATAGGGAAAGTTAAAAAAAAAAAACAGTCATACTGAGATTGGCAGTTAAGCCAGAACCAGGATTGCCCTACCCCTTTGTAGGGTGGATTGTACCCTACACACCTGCAGAGTTTCAGCCTCCTAGCTTTTTCCCTCTTGGAGAAAAACAACTTTCCATAGGTATTTTTCTCTATGCAGAAACATGCTTGAAATGCATAGGGAAAGCTAAAAACAATAAACGGTCATACTGAAACTGGCAGTTAAGCCAGAACCAGGATTGCCCTACCCCTTTGTAGGGTGGATTGTACCCTACACACCTGCAGAGTTTCAGCCTCCTAGCTTTTTCCCTCTTGGAGAAAAACAACTTTCCATAGGTATTTTTCTCTATGCAGAAACATGCTCAAAATGCATAGGGAAAGCTAAAAACAATAAGCGGTCATACTGAAACTGGCAGTTAAGCCAGAACCAGGATTGCCCTACCCCTTTGTAGGGTGGATTGTACCCTACACACCTGCAGAGTTTCAGCCTCCTAGCTTTTTCCCTCTTGGGGAAAAACAACTTTCCATAGGTATTTTTTCTCTATGCAGAAACATGCTTGAAATGCATAGGGAAAGCTAAAAACAATAAGCGGTCATACTGAAACTGGCAGTTAAGCCAGAACCAGGATTGCCCTACCCCTTTGTAGGGTGGATTGTACCCTACACACCTGCAGAGTTTCAGCCTCCTAGCTTTTTCCCTCTTGGAGAAAAACAACTTTCCATAGGTATTTTTCTCTATGCAGAAACATGCTTGAAATGCATAGGAAAGCTAAAAACAATAAGCGGTCATACTGAAACTGGCAGTTAAGCCAGAACCAGGATTGCCCTACCCCTTTGTAGGGTGGATTGTACCCTACACACCTGCAGAGTTTCAGCCTCCTAGCTTTTTCCCTCTTGGAGAAAAACAACTTTCCATAGGTATTTTTTTCTCTATGCAGAAACATGCTTGAAATGCATAGGGAAAGCTAAAAACAATAAGCGGTCATACTGAAACTGGCAGTTAAGCCAGAACCAGGATTGCCCTACCCCTTTGTAGGGTGGATTGTACCCTACACACCTGCAGAGTTTCAGCCTCCTAGCTTTTTCCCTCTTGGAAAAAAACAACTTTCCTTAGGTATTTTTTTCTATGCAAAAACATGCTTGAAATGCATAGGGAAAGCTAAAAACAATAAGCGGTCATACTGAAACTGGCAGTTAAGCCAGAACCAGGATTGCCCTACCCCTTTGTAGGGTGGATTGTACCCTACACACCTGCAGAGTTTCAGCCTCCTAGCTTTTTCCCTCTTGGAGAAAAACAACTTTCCATAGGTATTTTTTCTCTATGCAAAAACATGCTTGAAATGCATAGGGAAAGCTAAAAACAATAAGCGGTCATACTGAAACTGGCAGTTAAGCCAGAACCAGGATTGCCCTACCCCTTTGTAGGGTGGATTGTACCCTACACACCTGCAGAGTTTCAGCCTCCTAGCTTTTTCCCTCTTGGAAAAACAACTTTCCATAGGTATTTTTTCTCTATGCAGAAACATGCTTGAAATGCATAGGGAAAGCTAAAAACAATAAGCGGTCATACTGAAACTGGCAGTTAAGCCAGAACCAGGATTGCCCTACCCCTTTGTAGGGTGGATTGTACCCTACACACCTGCAGAGTTTCAGCCTCCTAGCTTTTTCCCTCTTGGAGAAAAACAACTTTCCATAGGTATTTTTCTCTATGCAGAAACATGCTCAAAATGCATAGGAAAGCTAAAAACAATAAACGGTCATACTGAAACTGGCAGTTAAGCCAGAACCAGGATTGCCCTACCCCTTTGTAGGGTGGATTGTACCCTACACACCTGCAGAGTTTCAGCCTCCTAGCTTTTTCCCTCTTGGAGAAAATCAAGTTTCCATAGGTATTTTTCTCTATGCAAAAACATGCTTGAAATGCATAGGGAAAGCTAAAAACAATAAGCGGTCATACTGAAACTGGCAGTTAAGCCAGAACCAGGATTGCCCTACCCCTTTGTAGGGTGGATTGTACCCTACACACCTGCAGAGTTTCAGCCTCCTAGCTTTTTCCCTCTTGGGGAAAAACAACTTTCAATAGGTATTTTTCTCTATGCAGAAACATGCTTGAAATGCATAGGGAAAGCTAAAAACAATAAACGGTCATACTGAAACTGGCAGTTAAGCCAGAACCAGGATTGCCCTACCCCTTTGTAGGGTGGATTGTACCCTACACACCTGCAGAGTTTCAGCCTCCTAGCTTTTTCCCTCTTGGAGAAAAACAACTTTCCATAGGTATTTTTCTCTATGCAGAAACATGCTTGAAATGCATAAGGAAAGCTAAAAACAATAAGCGGTCATACTGAAACTGGCAGTTAAGCCAGAACCAGGATTGCCCTACCCCTTTGTAGGGTGGATTGTACCCTACACACCTGCAGAGTTTCAGCCTCCTAGCTTTTTCCCTCTTGGAAAAACAACTTTCCATAGGTATTTTTCTCTATGCAGAAACATGCTTGAAATGCATAGGGAAAGCTAAAAACAATAAGCGGTCATACTGAAACTGGCAGTTAAGCCAGAACCAGGATTGCCCTACCCCTTTGTAGGGTGGATTGTACCCTACACACCTGCAGAGTTTCAGCCTCCTAGCTTTTTCCCTCTTGGAAAAAAACAACTTTCCATAGGTATTTTTCTCTATGCAGAAACATGCTTGAAATGCATACGGAAAGCTAAAAACAATAAGCGGTCATACTGAAACTGGCAGTTAAGCCAGAACCAGGATTGCCCTACCCCTTTGTAGGGTGGATTGTACCCTACACACCTGCAGAGTTTCAGCCTCCTAGCTTTTTCCCTCTTGGAAAAACAACTTTCCATAGGTATTTTTCTCTATGCAGAAACATGCTTGAAATGCATAGGGAAAGCTAAAAACAATAAGCGGTCATACTGAAACTGGCAGTTAAGCCAGAACCAGGATTGCCCTACCCCTTTGTAGGGTGGATTGTACCCTACACACCTGCAGAGTTTCAGCCTCCTAGCTTTTTCCCTCTTGGAAAAACAACTTTCCATAGGTATTTTTCTCTATGCAGAAACATGCTTGAAATGCATAGGAAAAGCTAAAAACAATAAGCGGTCATACTGAAACTGGCAGTTAAGCCAGAACCAGGATTGCCCTACCCCTTTGTAGGGTGGATTGTACCCTACACACCTGCAGAGTTTCAGCCTCCTAGCTTTTTCCCTCTTGGAGAAAAACAACTTTCCATAGGTATTTTTCTCTATGCAGAAACATGCTTGAAATGCATAGGAAAGCTAAAAACAATAAGCGGTCATACTGAAACTGGCAGTTAAGCCAGAACCAGGATTGCCCTACCCCTTTGTAGGGTGGATTGTACCCTACACACCTGCAGAGTTTCAGCCTCCTAGCTTTTTCCCTCTTGGAAAAACAACTTTCCATAGGTATTTTTTCTCTATGCAGAAACATGCTTGAAATGCATAGGGAAAAGCTAAAAACAATAAACGGTCATACTGAAACTGGCAGTTAAGCCAGAACCAGGATTGCCCTACCCCTTTGTAGGGTGGATTGTACCCTACACACCTGCAGAGTTTCAGCCTCCTAGCTTTTTCCCTCTTGGAGAAAAACAACTTTCCATAGGTATTTTTTCTCTATGCAAAAACATGCTTGAAATGCATAGGGAAAGCTAAAAACAATAAGCGGTCATACTGAAACTGGCAGTTAAGCCAGAACCAGGATTGCCCTACCCCTTTGTAGGGTGGATTGTACCCTACACACCTGCAGAGTTTCAGCCTCCTAGCTTTTTCCCTCTTGGAAAAACAACTTTCCATAGGTATTTTTTCTCTATGCAGAAACATGCTTGAAATGCATAGGGAAAGCTAAAAACAATAAACGGTCATACTGAAACTGGCAGTTAAGCCAGAACCAGGATTGCCCTACCCCTTTGTAGGGTGGATTGTACCCTACACACCTGCAGAGTTTCAGCCTCCTAGCTTTTTCCCTCTTGGAGAAAAACAACTTTCCATAGGTATTTTTCTCTATGCAGAAACATGCTTGAAATGCATAGGAAAGCTAAAAACAATAAGCGGTCATACTGAAACTGGCAGTTAAGCCAGAACCAGGATTGCCCTACCCCTTTGTAGGGTGGATTGTACCCTACACACCTGCAGAGTTTCAGCCTCCTAGCTTTTTCCCTCTTGGAGAAAAACAACTTTCCATAGGTATTTTTCTCTATGCAGAAACATGCTCAAAATGCATAGGAAAGCTAAAAACAATAAGCGGTCATACTGAAACTGGCAGTTAAGCCAGAACCAGGATTGCCCTACCCCTTTGTAGGGTGGATTGTACCCTACACACCTGCAGAGTTTCAGCCTCCTAGCTTTTTCCCTCTTGGAGAAAAACAACTTTCCATAGGTATTTTTTCTCTATGCAGAAACATGCTTGAAATGCATAGGGAAAGCTAAAAACAATAAGCGGTCATACTGAAACTGGCAGTTAAGCCAGAACCAGGATTGCCCTACCCCTTTGTAGGGTGGATTGTACCCTACACACCTGCAGAGTTTCAGCCTCCTAGCTTTTTCCCTCTTGGAGAAAACAACTTTCCATAGGTATTTTTCTCTATGCAAAAACATGCTTGAAATGCATAGGGAAAGCTAAAAACAATAAGCGGTCATACTGAAACTGGCAGTTAAGCCAGAACCAGGATTGCCCTACCCCTTTGTAGGGTGGATTGTACCCTACACACCTGCAGAGTTTCAGCCTCCTAGCTTTTTCCCTCTTGGAGAAAAACAACTTTCCATAGGTATTTTTCTCTATGCAGAAACATGCTTGAAATGCATAGGGAAAGCTAAAAACAATAAACGGTCATACTGAAACTGGCAGTTAAGCCAGAACCAGGATTGCCCTACCCCTTTGTAGGGTGGATTGTACCCTACACACCTGCAGAGTTTCAGCCTCCTAGCTTTTTCCCTCTTGGAGAAAAACAACTTTCCATAGGTATTTTTCTCTATGCAGAAACATGCTCAAAATGCATAGGGAAAGCTAAAAACAATAAGCGGTCATACTGAAACTGGCAGTTAAGCCAGAACCAGGATTGCCCTACCCCTTTGTAGGGTGGATTGTACCCTACACACCTGCAGAGTTTCAGCCTCCTAGCTTTTTCCCTCTTGGAGAAAAACAACTTTCCATAGGTATTTTTTCTCTATGCAGAAACATGCTTGAAATGCATAGGGAAAGCTAAAAACAATAAACGGTCATACTGAAACTGGCAGTTAAGCCAGAACCAGGATTGCCCTACCCCTTTGTAGGGGGGATTTACCCTACACACCTGCAGAGTTTCAGCCTCCTAGCTTTTTCCCTCTTGGAGAAAAACAACTTTCAATAGGTATTTTTCTCTATGCAAAAACATGCTTGAAATGCAAAAAGAAAGCTAAAAACAATAAACGGTCATACTGAAACTGGCAGTTAAGCCAGAACCAGTATTCCCCTACCCCTTTGTAGGGTGGATTGTACCCTACACACCTGCAGAGTTTCAGCCTCCTAGCTGTTTCCCTCTTGGAGAAAAACAACTTTCCACACGTATTTTTTCTCTATGCAGAAACATGCTCAAAATGCATAGGGAAAGCTAAAAACAATAAACGGTCATACTGAAACTGGCAGTTAAGCCAGAACCAGGATTCCCCTACCCCTTTGTAGGGTGGATTGTACCCTACACACCTGCAGAGTTTCAGCCTCCTAGCTGTTTCCCTCTTGGAGAAAAACAACTTTCCACACGTATTTTTTCTCTATGCAGAAACATGCTCAAAATGCATAGGGAAAGCTAAAAACAATAAACGGTCATACTGAAAATGGTAAGTTTGCAAGCCGAAAATAGTGTCTCCCTGTGGTCTGGAAAAAGCAGCTTCTCCTGCCTCTATGGTTCTTTTTTCAGGTTCTGCATTTTTATTGTTAAACATCACATTTTGTATTTTTGCATGCATATTGTGTGATCTGACACATTCCAAACCTCTATTTTGTCGTTCTGTTAGCATATTTTCATTTTTTGCACCAAACAAAACATTTTGTTCAACACTACATGCATTGGATGTCTGCCGCGGTTGTATGACAGTTTGCAAGCCAGAAATAGTGCCTACCGCTGGGCAGGGAAATGCGGCTTCTCCCGCCTCTATGGATCTCGTTTCTGTTTCTATATTATCACTGTTAAATATCACATTTTGTATTATTGCATACATATTATGAGATCTGACACTCTCTAATCTTGTTGTTTGTGAATATTTAGGCATATTCTCAGTATTTGCACTTAAAAAAACACTTTGTTTAACATTACATACATTTGATGAAATCGGCGGTTGTATGACAGTTTCTAAGACCAAAATAGTGTCTCCCTGCGGGCAGGAAAATGTAGCTTCTCCTGCCTCTATGGAGCTTTTTCTCGTTCTTTATTTACAGTGTTATAAGCAACATTTTTAACATTTTCATTAATATTCTGTGATCGGAAGTCATTCAATCCTATTTTGACAACATTTAGGCTCATGCTTTCATTTTTTTTTCTCTATGCAAAAACATGCTTGAAATGCATAGGGAAAGCTAAAAACAATAAATGGTCATACTGAGATTGGCAGTTGAGCCAGACCCAGGATTGCCCTACCCCTTTGTAGGGTTGATTGTACCCTACACACCTGCAGGGTTTCAGCCTCCTAGCTTTTTCACTCTTGGAGAAAAACAACTTTCCATAGGTATTTTTTCTCTATGCAAAAACATGCTTGAAATGCATAGGGAAAGCTAAAAACAATAAACGGTCATACTGAAACTGGCAGTTAAGCCAGAACCAGGATTGCCCTACCCCTTTGTAGGGTGGATTGTACCCTACACACCTGCAGAGTTTCAGCCTCCTAGCTTTTTCCCTCTTGGAGAAACAACTTTCCATAGGTATTTTTCTCTATGCAAAAACAAGCTTGAAATGCATAGGGAAAGCTAAAAACAATAAGCGGTCATACTGAAACTGGCAGTTAAGCCAGAACCAGGATTGCCCTACCCCTTTGTAGGGTGGATTGTACCCTACACACCTGCAGAGTTTCAGCCTCCTAGCTTTTTCCCTCTTGGATTAAAACAACTTTCCATAGGTATTTTTCTCTATGCAGAAACATGCTTGAAATGCATAGGGAAAGCTAAAAACAATAAGCGGTCATACTGAAACTGGCAGTTAAGCCAGAACCAGGATTGCCCTACCCCTTTGTAGGGTGGATTGTACCCTACACACCTGCAGAGTTTCAGCCTCCTAGCTTTTTCCCTCTTGGAGAAAAACAACTTTCCATAGGTATTTTTCTCTATGCAGAAATATGCTTGAAATGCATAGGAAAGCTAAAAACAATAAGCGGTCATACTGAAACTGGCAGTTAAGCCAGAACCAGGATTGCCCTACCCCTTTGTAGGGTGGATTGTACCCTACACACCTGCAGAGTTTCAGCCTCCTAGCTTTTTCCCTCTTGGAAAAACAACTTTCCATAGGTATTTTTCTCTATGCAGAAACATGCTTGAAATGCATAGGGAAAGCTAAAAACAATAAACGGTCATACTGAAACTGGCAGTTAAGCCAGAACCAGGATTGCCCTACCCCTTTGTAGGGTGGATTGTACCCTACACACCTGCAGAGTTTCAGCCTCCTAGCTTTTTCCCTCTTGGAAAAACAACTTTCCATAGGTATTTTTTCTCTATGCAAAAACATGCTTGAAATGCATAGGGAAAGCTAAAAACAATAAGCGGTCATACTGAAACTGGCAGTTAAGCCAGAACCAGGATTGCCCTACCCCTTTGTAGGGTGGATTGTACCCTACACACCTGCAGAGTTTCAGCCTCCTAGCTTTTTCCCTCTTGGAAAAACAACTTTCCATAGGTATTTTTCTCTATGCAGAAACATGCTTGAAATGCATAGGGAAAGCTAAAAACAATAAGCGGTCATACTGAAACTGGCAGTTAAGCCAGAACCAGGATTGCCCTACCCCTTTGTAGGGTGGATTGTACCCTACACACCTGCAGAGTTTCAGCCTCCTAGCTTTTTCCCTCTTGGAGAAAAACAACTTTCCATAGGTATTTTTTCTCTATGCAGAAACATGCTTGAAATGCATAGGGAAAGCTAAAAACAATAAACGGTCATACTGAAACTGGCAGTTAAGCCAGAACCAGGATTGCCCTACCCCTTTGTAGGGTGGATTGTACCCTACACACCTGCAGAGTTTCAGCCTCCTAGCTTTTTCCCTCTTGGAGAAAAACAACTTTCCATAGGTATTTTTTCTCTATGCAGAAACATGCTTGAAATGCATAGGGAGTTAAATCCACGTTTATTAATATATTCAATAAAAGAAACATTACAGTACAGGTAAATAAAACATTACATGAGTTACATATATTGGCACCACTGTGCCCTTATTTAGGTTACATTAAGAATATGAAAAAGAAAAAAAGAATAGCTACATGTAAAACAAATTATCTAACTATAAATTGTACATATCCATGTTGCGTTAACCAAAATTTTAACTTTTTAAGCATAACTGAAATAGGATACTTTTGAGAAGACCTATTCTCATAACATCTGGCTGTCCAGAGAAGATACAGACATGAAACTAATAAAAAATCTAACTTCTGAACATTTTCATTCCAATACAGTCCATAATCTCCATATAAGATCTTGCTCATGGAAAGCGGAAACAAAGTCTGGACCCTAAAAAAACGCCTTACCTGTGCCCAGAAGGTTACTGCTCTTGGGCAATGCAAAAAGACATGTGGAGAGTCTTCAGGAGCAGTGCAACCTAAGCGGCGGCATATCCTATCCTCTGCTTGCCTAAAGGGCAGGGATGCTCTTACCGGCAATTTATTTAACGAAGCCCTCCATAACAAATCACTCCACTGTGGAATATCTTTATATCTAACACGTCTTCGACGAAGACCGTGCAATTGCATTGGGGTGTACCCTGAGAAACCATCTACCCAAACAAAATTGGTCATTGTTACAGAATACCAAACCGTGCGGGGTGAGGTTATAGATAGAGTGGGGATCTGATATTTCATTACAACCAATTGAATGTCCTGTAATTCTTGGGAATCCACGCCTCTGGTTCGTTTTCCATGCAATAACTTATCCCAAAAGGGAAAGTTAGTTGTATACGTCAAAGCTCCAACCAAGGAAGTTTCCTTACTTTTTAAGTGAACCCATAAGAAATGCAAAAACTGAATTTGGAGAAATAGGATCGGATGATGTAAAGCCAATCCACCTTTTGTTGAGGGAGAATACACCACTCCTCTCCTGACTGGATTTAGTTGAGAGGCCCAAAAGAAATTAAAACATTGCTTCAACACTAACGCCATCCAGGCCATAGGAAAGAAATATACCGTGAAAACATATTGAAGCTTTGGAATAAAAAAGGTATTTAACATAAATACCCTCTTTGCATACGTCATGGGAAAGGTCGCCCAAAACTTCATTCTGGCCAAGGCCAACTGCACCAACTGAAAACATTTTTCTTTCACAAATGGAATAGTTCCAAACGGGACTCCCAAAACAGTGACTCCTTCTGTACTGAATGGAATCTGTTGGGTAGAGAATAATGAAGTAGGAGAAGCCGTAAAACCTGCCGACTTTGTCAAGTTAAGAGATAGACCCACATAGGAAAACAATGGTAACAACGTATTATAAAATTGTGCATTAAATACCCCTCTATCTTCCGCTAAATAAGTGATATCATCGGCATATGAAAAGAGTCGCGGAGTCAAAATTCCCAAACAGTTATATGAATGGGGAGGTAAACATAATGTCTTCCTAAATTGCAAAAACACTGCACTCACCACCAATGCGAGTAAAAAAGCGCTAAGTGGGCATCCTTGTCTAATTCCGCAACGCAACCGTACCTCCTTTCCAACCCATCCATTAATCACCGGCGTTACGGTAGAATAAGCATGTAAAGTTCGAAGACATTTACAAAAACTTTCACCAAAACCATACGCAGCAATAATCGCATTTAAAGCAGAATGAGACACATTGTCGAAAGCTTTTGCAATATCAGCGGTAACCACCAAAGAAGGGGGGTGAACAGCCACAAATGAGACTATTTGTTTAACTGTATGCAAAATCTCTGCCATTGATCGGCCTGGAACACCATACACACCAGATTCCAAAATTTGAGGTAAAATCGTCCGTAACCGCAATTGTAATACCTTTGTAAATAGCTTGTAGTCAGTATTACAAAGCGCTATAGGACGCCAATTAGACAAGGAGGCACGGTCCCCCTTTTTCCAAATGAAATGAATCGCAGTTGACAATGGCACACCATCCACAAATCCATTCATCAACCAATCATTAAACAATGCTACCAAACATTTAAGGCAATCTGGGGGCAACAGAGTATAAAAAGCATATGGGATACCATCTGGGCCCGGCGCTGTATCTTTTTTGGCTAGCTGATGTAAAGCCTCCTGTACCTCTTCCAACTGAATCTCCCTCTCCATTTTCGCTTTCAAAGCTGCTGGCATAGGAAACATTCCCCAATTTTGTAGAAAGGGTCCCTTATCAATATATTGTTCCTTCAAATATTTATTAGCTATGCCTAACATCCCCCTCTGATTATTGCATAACCGGCCCTGGGAATCTCTCAAGCAGCGCATTAAGCTGTGCTTGTTCCCCACCTTTCTAGTCAAAAAGGGAAGACAGTGGTCCGCTTTTCCTTGAGTCGATCTAGCTAATCTTTGCAATTGAGAATGAACCCTAGACAACGCTAAAGTATACATTTCTTTTAAATACAACAAAACATTAGAGACATTTGACCTAGACACAGCAACATAGTTGTCATATGCATCATTTGTCCATTGTTTAAGACATATATGATATCTATGAGACATCCATTCATACCGATCTTTCACCTTGGTTTTCATATCCACCCACCAGTCTTGTGTGGTAGAATACATGGAGCGCAATGTACAATGATCCTGCCACAATTCGTCCAATATGCACTTCCATATGTCCAATTTCAGCAGAGCCGGAGCCATGCGAAAGTGTCCACGTCCTGCAGATACTCTTAAAGTACTTCCAAAAGTGTAAGTTAGTGCGGTATGATCTGTAAAACATAACAACTCTGACGTCATGGATTTGCAAGTTAAAGATGGAGAATGCAAACAATAGTCTATGGAAGTGCGATGATCTCCCCGATGATAAGTGTACGCTGGTGAGGGGGCTAACTTTAACGAGGCATCTGCCATTATCTTCCAGCATACCCGAACATCTCGTTCCTGACTCTTCGGGCCTGTCAACAAATGAGAGTTAAAGTCCCCCACCACTATGACTGGGAAAGAAGTCATGACAAACGGTGAGAGCATGCGAAACATACGACATCTGTCCTCAGTGTCCAGTAATCCATAAAGAACTATCACCCTGAAAAACTGTTGTTGTACTTTGACATCTATAAGTAGTAAACGGCCTGGTATAATGTGGGCAACATCCCGTATTTGTACTTCTGAAGAGTCGTATAGTATCAAAATACCTGAGTGTACATCCAGTCCTTTGGACCAAACATGGTGTTTCCCCCAAGCTGTAGTAATTTGTAGTACATGATCATCAGTCAATAATCCTGTGTCTAATAGGCACAGCATGGAAAAGTTTAAAGTCATAATCCAATTTAAAACCAAGGCTCTTTTTCGCAACGAACATACTGAATTGACATTGCAAGACGTCAACAAAAATTCAGCCATGATCATTGGTATGTACTGCTTTCCCCACCTTCTTTTTGCCTATGAAGCTAGTTTTACGGGAAGACTTTGACCTACCTGTACGTGGTTTCTTTTTTCCGACCACCTTCCATGATGGCCCGTCTTTGACCTTTGTGTTATCAGCATCGTCTGAGCCATCTTCTATGTCGTCAGAGATAATCAATAGGTCCACTTCTGCTTCATCAGGTAGAGGAGTAGCTTGTAACTGCGCATCCTGTGAGAAGGATTCGCCCTCCTGCGAATTTTCTTCTTGAGAACCCTCAGAAAATAGTAGTGGTGAATCCTCCTGAGGTAGAGGGGCTAAGGCGTCCTCCCTCGGGGGCATCGTCTTCGGGGCCGCTGTAGGTTTGGGTTGTACTTCCGTGGAAGCTTCCTTCTGTGTAATTGGTGGAAAGTCCGCTGGTACCGTCTCTGCTACCTGTAGAGGGGCACAAGGTTCAAATGGCTGTGAGTCCTGTGCTATATCCGTCATTGTGCAGCGTTCTTCTGGAACCACTGGAGACATGAATGCATCACAAGCTGACGTAGCATGTCGTCCTGAGCACAACATGCAAAAAGTCTTGCAGTCCCGGGCAAAATGATCTCTTTGTCCACATCTGGAACACTTTTTTGCGGGACAGTCGGACACCACATGCGTGAAGTCACCGCAGAAATAGCAAGTACGGGGCTGTCCGGCATAACGCAGGACACCCCGATGCCCCATCACAAAGCATACGCCCGGTATGTGGGTAGGTCCGGTATCTGTCAGCTTAAAATCAACAGTCGCCGTCCATCCGCAGTCCCACGCTCCTCCGGCCGCTTCATCACAAGACTTCTCCAAGGACAGCACTGTATCGACATGTCTCAGTAAATACTGTTTGATCTGCTCGGGGTCCAATTGTATCGTTCGGAAGTGTATTGATACCTTCCTCCGAAATTGCACATTGACTTTGAGCAATCGATACTTCGCCACAGATGGAATGTCCCCTTTCGCCAAGAAACTGGCCTGAAAGCGAAGCGCCATTACCTGTGTTTCGAAAAATATTTCTCCCACCGACTCCCGTCCCCAATGTAACAGGGCACAGATGGTGGGAAGTGGGAATCCCAATGGCTTTAAAAGATCGTTCCAGATGTCCGCCCTGCTTGTGGGCGCTCCCGAAGCCGTTTGTACCTTGACAGAAGGCTTGTGAACGATGCGAAATCTTTGCGGTGGTATGGCATCCTGTATTGTCGCTGCCGTTGCCCTTGCATATGAAAGACCCTCTCCTTGCCTCCCTTCAATTTCTTCCCTAGGAGTAGAAGCCACTTCTTCCTGTATTTCCGAATGCGGTCCGGAAAAACGACGTTGTTTTGTCGATCTTGCTCTTGTATAATCTGGCATGGAGTCACCATCCCCTCCTCTCTTTAAGGAAACATCACGGCCCCCGTCAGCATGGATGGAAGAGGAGGTACCTGTTTCTCTCATCTCTGTCATACACAAAGGTGAAGCAATCACCGAGGAGCGTTCCCGTGTTGTTCTTTGCTCCCGCGCCATATATGGCGGGATGACAGACAACCTCTGCTGATTGTCTTGCCTGAAGTGTGCCTCATTTCGTTCCTGTTGTAAGTGGTCAGCAGCCATAGCATCATTAGTGCCATCGTTGGTGCTCCAGTCGGTATACGCTACCTGCACCATTCTCCTTTCTGTAGAATCCCCTCCTGAAAAAACATTGTGCGTTCCTTTTGTCACGCCATCTGATATTATTTTAATCGAATTAGCAGGTGCACCTACCTGCTTATCTAGTCCCCTCTGCGCATTTGGACTTGTATGGCCCTTTACTGAGTCAGAAGGCTCCTTGTATGCAGCTGGGGGTGCTGCGAGACCATCTCCCTGTGTCGCACCTTCCACCTGCCTCATCTGTCCCTTGTCCTGCTTCTGTGTGGTTTCTGCAGTAATATTTAGGCCGACCGAGCCCATCCCTTTAAAGCGACCTTCTTTTATGGCTACATCGTCGGGAGAATGCGAGGGATCTGTGGATAGGTGTAGATCCAGCCCTTCTATGCTTGATAATTGTGTGGAACGGCGTTCGGAGCCCAAGGATGCACCGTTAACCTCATCGGAATGTGAGAAAAAGGATGATGAAGTTTCGCTCATCTGGCCGTCATCCGTGTCTCTTCCGCTATCTTCCCGACTCACTTTTGATGATATTGAACCTGCCGCCTTCCTTTGGTTGTGTTGCAAAGCACTTTGTCCTATTTTATCCCCTTTCCGGTGTTCATTAAGTCCTGAAAAGTTGTCATGTTGTTCCCGTGAGGTCGCTAGTTGTAAGGAGTTGTCCGAAGTTGAGTTTTTCCTTTCCCGACCTTCCTTCTGGAAATTATGGCCTGTATTTGCTTGAATTATCATCGTTTCTCTTTGTATCTGTTGTAGATACATTGCAGAGTGGCTCGCAACTGTTTTTACATTAGCGATGTTAGGGGATTTCCCTGACATCGCAAAATTATGTTTAAAGCCATTTACCGGTTGGTTTGAAGCACCAGAAGCCCGAAATGAGAGCCCTGAGAAGGGCTGCTGTAAATTTAGCTCGATGGGGCTCGCCAGTTCCATCTCCTCGGCCCAACTTAACAAGGAAGTAGTTGGGAGCTGTCGTTCTTGCCGAGATCGGTCTGAAACTTCTTGTAGTTGTTCTCCATCGTCTTGGACATTCATTTCCATCAATTCTGAAGTCGAAATGGAGCTGAATCCCTGGGAATCGTCGTCAGTAGCAGCTGCAAAGGCAGCATGATCGCTTTTTACACCCTCCATGCTAGGGAAAGCTAAAAACAATAAACGGTCATACTGAAACTGGCAGTTAAGCCAGAACCAGGATTGCCCTACCCCTTTGTAGGGTGGATTGTACCCTACACACCTGCAGAGTTTCAGCCTCCTAGCTTTTTCCCTCTTGGAGAAAAACAACTTTCCATAGGTATTTTTTCTCTATGCAGAAACATGCTTGAAATGCATAGGGAAAGCTAAAAACAATAAACGGTCATACTGAAACTGGCAGTTAAGCCAGAACCAGGATTGCCCTACCCCTTTGTAGGGTGGATTGTACCCTACACACCTGCAGAGTTTCAGCCTCCTAGCTTTTTCCCTCTTGGAGAAAAACAACTTTCCATAGGTATTTTTCTCTATGCAGAAACATGCTTGAAATGCATAGGGAAAGCTAAAAACAATAAACGGTCATACTGAAACTGGCAGTTAAGCCAGAACCAGGATTGCCCTACCCCTTTGTAGGGTGGATTGTACCCTACACACCTGCAGAGTTTCAGCCTCCTAGCTTTTTCCCTCTTGGAGAAAAACAACTTTCCATAGGTATTTTTTCTCTATGCAGAAACATGCTTGAAATGCATAGGGAAAGCTAAAAACAATAAACGGTCATACTGAAACTGGCAGTTAAGCCAGAACCAGGATTGCCCTACCCCTTTGTAGGGTGGATTGTACCCTACACACCTGCAGAGTTTCAGCCTCCTAGCTTTTTCCCTCTTGGAGAAAAACAACTTTCCATAGGTATTTTTTCTCTATGCAGAAACATGCTTGAAATGCATAGTGAAAGCTGAAACCACGCACGTTTATTAATATATTCAATAAAAGGAACATTACAGTACAGGTAAATAAAACATTACATGAGTTACATATATTGGCACCACTGTGCCCTTATTTAGGTTACATTAAGAATATGAAAAAGAAAAAGAGAATAGCTACATGTAAAACAATTTATCTAACTATGAATTGTACATATCCATGTTGCGTTAACCAAAATTTTAACTTTTTAAGCATAACTGAAATGGGATACATTTGAGAAGACCTATTCTCATAACATCTGGCTGTCCAGAGAAGATAAAGACATGAAACTAATAAAAAATCTAACGTCTGAACATTTTCATTCCAATAAAGTCCATAATCTCCATATAAGATCTTGCTCATGGAAAGCGGAAACAAAGTCTGAACCCTAAAAAATCGCCTTACCTGTGTCCAGAAGGTAACTGCTCTTGGGCAATGCAAGAAGACATGTGCAGAGTCTTCAGGAGCAGAACAACCCAATCGGCGACATATCCTATCCTCTACTTGCCTAAAGGGCAGGGATGCTCGTACCGGCAATTTGTTTAGCGAAGCCCTCCATAACAAATCACTCCACTGTGGAATATCTTTATATCTAACACGTCTTCGACGAAGACCATGCAATTGCATTGGAGTATACCCTGAGAAACCATCTACCCAAACAAAATTATTCATTGTTTCAGAATACCAAACCGTTCGGGGTGAGGCTATAGAAAGAGTGGGGATCTGATACTTCATTACAACCAATTGAATGTCCTGTAATTCTTGGGAATCCAGGCCTCTGGATCGTTTTCCATGCAACAACTTATCCCAAAAGGGGAAGTTAGCTGTATACGTCAAAGCTCCAACCAAGGAAGTTTCCTTACTCTTTAAGTGAGCCCACAAGAAATGCAAAAACTGAATCTGGAGAAATAGGATCGGATGATGTAAAGCCAATCCACCTTTTGTTGAGGGAGAATACACCACTCCTCTCCTGACTGGATTCAGTTGAGAAGCCCAAAAGAAATTAAAACATTGCTTCAACACTAACGCCATCCAGGCCATAGGAAAGAAATACACCGTGAAAACATATTGAAGCTTTGGAATAAAAAAGGTATTTAGCATAAATACCCTCTTTGCATACGTCATGGGAAAGGTCGCCCAAAACTTCATTCGGGCCAAAGCCAACTGCACCAACTGAAAACATTTTTCTCTCACAAACGGTATAGTTCCAAAAGGAACTCCCAAAACAGTGACTCCTTCTGTACTGAATGGAATCTGTTGGGTAGAGAATAATGAAGTAGGAGAAGCCGTAAAACCTGCCGACTTTGTCAAGTTAAGAGATAGACCCACATAGGAAAACAATGGTAACAACGTATTATAGAATTGTGCATTAAATACCTCTCTATCTTCCGCTAAATAAGTGATATCATCAGCATATGAAAAGAGTCGCGGGGTCAAAATTCCCAAACAGTTATATGAATGGGGAGGTAAACATAATGTCTTCCTAAATTGCAAAAACACTGCACTCACCACCAATGCGAGTAAAAAGGCGCTAAGCGGACATCCTTGTCTAATTCCACAACGCAACCGTACCTCCTTACCAACCCATCCATTAATCACCGGCGTTACAGCAGCAGAATAAGCATGTAAAGTACGAAGACATTTACAAAAACTTTCACCAAAACCATACGCAGCAATAATCGCATTTAAAGCAGAATGAGACACATTGTCGAAAGCCTTTGCAATATCAGCGGTAACCACCAAAGAGGGGGGGTGAACAGCCACAGATGAGACTATTTGTTTAACTGTATGCAAAATCTCTGCCATTGATCGGCCTGGAACACCATACACACCAGATTCCAAAATTTGAGGTAAAATCGTCCTTAACCGCAATTGTAATACCTTTGTAAATAGCTTGTAGTCAGTATTACAAAGCGCTATAGGACGCCAATTAGACAAGGAGGCACGATCCCCCTTTTTCCAAATGAAATGAATCGCAGTTGACAATGGCACACCATCCACAAATCCATTCATCAACCAATCATTAAACAATGTTACCAAACATTTAAGGCAATCTGGGGGCAACAGGGTATAAAAAGCATATGGGATACCATCTGGGCCCGGCGCTGTATCTTTTTTTGCTAGCTGATGTAAAGCCTCCTGTACCTCTTCCAACTGAATCACCCTCTCCATTTTCGCTTTCAAAGCTGCTGGCATCGGAAACATTCCCCAATTTTGTAGAAAAGGTCCCTTATCAATATATTGTTCCTTCAAATATTTATTAGCTATGCCTAACATCCCCCTCTGATTATTGCATAACCGACCCTGGGAATCTCTCAAGCAGCGCATTAAGCTGTGCTTGTTCCCCACCTTTCTAGTCAAAAGGGAAGACAATGGTGCGGTTTCCTTGAGTCGATCTAGCTAATCTTTGCAATTGGGAATGAACCCTAGACAACGCTAAAGTATACATTTCTTTTAAATACAACAAAACATCAGAGACATTTGACCTAGACACAGCAACATAATTGTCATATGCATCATTTGTCCGTTGTTTAAGACATATATGATATCTATGAGACATCCATTCATACCGATCTTTCACCTTGGTTTTCATATCCACCCACCAGTCTTGTGTGGTAGAATACATGGAACGCAATGTACAATGATCCTGCCACAATTCGTCCAATATGCACTTCCATATGTCTAATTTCAGCAAAGTCGGAGCCATGCGAAAGTGTCCACGTCCTGCAGATACTCTTAAAGTACTTCCAAAAGTGTAAGTTAGTGCGGAATGATCTGTAAAACATAACAACTCAGAAGTCATAGATTTACAAATTAAAGATGGAGAATGCAAACAATAGTCTATGGAAGTGCGATGATCTCCCCGATGATAAGTGTACGCTGGAGAAGGGGCTAACTTTAACGAGGCATCTGCCATTATCTTCCAGCACACCCGAACATCTCGTTCCTGACTCTTCGGGCCTGTCAACAAATGGGAGTTAAAGTCCCCCACCACTATGACTGGAAAAGAAGTCATGACAAACGGTGAAAGCATGCGAAACATACGACATCTGTCCTCAATGTCCAATAATCCATAAAGAACTATCACCCTGAAAAACTGTTGTTGTACTTTGACATCTATAAGTAGTAAACGGCCTGGTATAATGTGGGCAACATCCCGTATTTGTACTTCCGAAGAGTCGTATAGTATCAAAATACCTGAGTGTACATCCAGTCCTTTGGACCAAACATGGTGTTTCCCCCAAGCTGTAGTAATTTGTAATACATGATCATCAGTCAATAATCCTGTGTCTAACAGGCACAGCATGGAAAAGTTTAAAGTCATAATCCAATTTAAAACCAAGGCTCGTTTTACTTAGCGAACATACTGAATTGACATTGCAAGACGTCAACAAAAATTCAGCCATGATCATTGGTATGTACTGCTTTCCCCACCTTCTTTTTACCTATGAAGCTAGCTTTACGGGAAGGCTTTGACCTACCTGTACGAGGTTTCTTTTTTCCGACCACCTTCCATGATGGCCCGTCTTTGACCTTCGTGTTATCAGCATCGTCTGAGCCATCTTCTATGTCGTCAGAGACAATCAATAGATCCACCTCTGCTTCATCAGGAAGAGGAGTAGCTTGTAACTGCGCATCCTGTGAAAAGGATTCACCCTCCTGCGAATTTTCCTCTTGAGAACCATCAGAAAATAGTAGTGGTGAATCCTCCTGTGGTGGGGGGGCTAAGACGTCCTCCCTCGGGGGCATCGTCTTCGGGACCGATGTAGGTTTGGGTTGTACTGCCGTGGATACTTCTTTCTGTGTAATTGGTGGAAAGTCCGCTGATACAGTCTCTGCTACCTTTGGGGGAGCACAAACTTCAAATGACTGTGAGTCCTGTGCTATATCCGACATTGTACTGCGCTCCTCTGGTACCACTGGAGACATGAACGCATCACAAGCTGACGTGGCATGTCGTCCGGAGCACAACATGCAGAAAGTCTTACAGTCCCGGGCAAAATGATCTCTTTGTCCACATCTGGAACACTTTTTTGCTGGACAGTCGGACACCACATGCGTGAAGTCACCACAGAAATAGCAAGTACGGGGCTGTCCTGCATAACGTAGGACACCCCGATGCCCCATCACAAAGCAAACGCCCGGGATGTGGGTAGGTCCGGTATCTGTCAGCTTAAAATCAACAGTCGCCGTCCATCCGCAGTCCCACGCTCCACCGGCCGCTTCATCACAAGACTTCTCCAAGGACAGCACTGTATCGACATGTCTCAGTAAATACTGTTTGATCTGCTCAGGGTCCAGTTGTATCGTTCGGAAGTGTATTGATACCTTCCTCCGAAATTGCACATTGACTTTGAGCAATCGATACTTCGCCACAGATGGAATGTCCCCTTTCGCCAAGAAACTGGCCTGAAAGCGAAGCGCCATTACCTGTGTTTCGAAAAATATTTCACCCACCGACTCCCGTCCCCAATGTAACAGGGCACAGATGGTGGGAAGTGGGAATCCCAATGGCTTTAATAGATCATGCCAGATGTCCGCCCTACTTGTGGGCGCTCCCGAAGCCGTTTGTACCTTGACAGAAGGCTTGTGAACGATGCGAAATCGTTGCGGTGGTATGGCATCCTGTATTGTCGCTGCCGTTGCCCTTGCATATGAGAGGCCCTCTCCTTGCCGCCCTTCAATTTCTTCCCTAGGAGAAGGAGCCACTTCTTCCTGTATGTCCGAATGCGGTCCCGAAAACCGACGTTGTTTTGTTGATCTTGCTCTTGTGGAATCTGGCATGGAGTCACCATCCCCTCCTCTCTTTAAGGAAACATCACGGCCCCCGTCAACGTGGATGGAAGAGGAGGTACCTGTTTCTCTCATGTCTGTCATGCACAAAGGTGAAGCAGTCACCGAGGAGCGTTCTCGTACTGTTCTTTGCTCCCGCGCCATATATGGCGGGATGACAGACAACCTCTGCTGATTGTCTTGCCTGAAGTATGCCTCACTTCGTTCCTGTTGTGAGTGGTCAGCAACCATAGCATCGTTCGTACCATCGTTGGTGCTCCAGTCGGTATAGGCTACCTGCACCATTCTCCTTTCTGTAGAATCCCCTCCTGAAAATACATCGTGCGTCCCTTGTGACGCGCCATCTGGTATTATTTTAAATAAATTAGCAGGTGCACCTACCGGCTTATTTAGTCCCCTCTGCGCATTTGTACTTGTATAGCCCGTTACTGGATCAGAAGGCTCCGTGTATGCAGCTGGGGATGCGGCAAGACCGTCTCCCTGTGCCGCACCTTCCACCTGCCTTATTTGTCCCTTGTCCTGCTTCTGTATGGATTTCGTAGTAGTATTTAGGCTTACCGTGCCCATCGTTTTCATGCGCCCTTCCTTTATGGCTAAATCGTCGGAAGAATGAGAGGAAGCTGTGGATATGTGTAAATCCAACCCTTCTATGCTGGATAATTGTGTAGAACGGCGATCGGAGCCCAAGGACGCACCTTTAACATCATCGGAAGGTGAGAAAAAGGATGATGAAGTTTCACTCATCTGGCCGTCATCCGTGTCTCTTCCGCTATCTTCCCGACTCACTTTCAATGGTGTTGAACCTGTTACCTGCCTTTGGTTGTGTCGCAAAGCACTTTGTCCCATTCTATCCCCTTTCCGTTGTTCATCAAGTCCTGAAGAGTTGTCATGTAGTTCCCGTGAGGTCGCTAGTTGCAAGGAGTTGTCCGAAGTTGAATTTTTCCTTTCCCGACCTTCCTTCTGTAAATTATGGCCTGTATTTGCTTGAATCAGCATCGTTTCTCTTTGTATCTGTTGTAGATACATTGCAGAGTGACTCGCAACTGTTTCTGCATTAGCGATGTTAGGGGATTTCCCGGACATCGCAAAATTTTGTTTAAAGCCGTTTGCAGGCTGGTTGGAAGCACCAGAAGCCCGAAATGAGAGCCCTGAGAAGGGCTGTTGTAAATTTAGCTCGATGGGGCTCGCTAGTTCCATCTCCTCGGCCCAACTTAACAAAGAAGTAGTTGGGAGCTGTCGTTCTTGCCGAGATCGGTCTGAAACTTCTTGTAGTTGTTCTCCATCGTCTTGGACATTCATTTCCATCAATTCTGAAGTTGAAATGGAGCTAAATCCCTGGGAATCGTCGTCAGTAGCAGCTGCAAAGGCAGCATGATCGCTTTTTACACCCTCCATCATAGGGAAAGCTAAAAACAATAAACGGTCATACTGAAACTGGCAGTTAAGCCAGAACCAGGATTGCCCTACCCCTTTGTAGGGTGGATTGTACCCTACACACCTGCAGAGTTTCAGCCTCCTAGCTTTTTCCCTCTTGGAGAAAAACAACTTTCCATAGGTATTTTTTCTCTATGCAAAAACATGCTTGAAATGCATAGGAAAGCTAAAAACAATAAACGGTCATACTGAAACTGGCAGTTAAGCCAGAACCAGGATTGCCCTACCCCTTTGTAGGGTGGATTGTACCCTACACACCTGCAGAGTTTCAGCCTCCTAGCTTTTTCCCTCTTGGAGAAAAACAACTTTCCATAGGTATTTTTCTCTATGCAGAAACATGCTTGAAATGCATAGGAAAAGCTAAAAACAATAAACGGTCATACTGAAACTGGCAGTTAAGCCAGAACCAGGATTGCCCTACCCCTTTGTAGGGTGGATTGTACCCTACACACCTGCAGAGTTTCAGCCTCCTAGCTTTTTCCCTCTTGGAGAAAAACAACTTTCCATAGGTATTTTTTCTCTATGCAGAAACATGCTTGAAATGCATAGGAAAGCTAAAAACAATAAACGGTCATACTGAAACTGGCAGTTAAGCCAGAACCAGGATTGCCCTACCCCTTTGTAGGGTGGATTGTACCCTACACACCTGCAGAGTTTCAGCCTCCTAGCTTTTTCCCTCTTGGAGAAAAACAACTTTCCATAGGTATTTTTCTCTATGCAGAAACATGCTTGAAATGCATAGGGAAAGCTAAAAACAATAAACGGTCATACTGAAACTGGCAGTTAAGCCAGAACCAGGATTGCCCTACCCCTTTGTAGGGTGGATTGTACCCTACACACCTGCAGAGTTTCAGCCTCCTAGCTTTTTCCCTCTTGGAGAAAAACAACTTTCCATAGGTATTTTTCTCTATGCAGAAACATGCTCAAAATGCATAGGAAAGCTAAAAACAATAAACGGTCATACTGAAACTGGCAGTTAAGCCAGAACCAGGATTGCCCTACCCTTTGTAGGGTGGATTGTACCCTACACACCTGCAGAGTTTCAGCCTCCTAGCTTTTCCCTCTTGGAGAAAAACAACTTTCCATAGGTATTTTTTCTCTATGCAGAAACATGCTTGAAATGCATAGGGAAAGCTAAAAACAATAAACGGTCATACTGAAACTGGCAGTTAAGCCAGAACCAGGATTGCCCTACCCCTTTGTAGGGTGGATTGTACCCTACACACCTGCAGAGTTTCAGCCTCCTAGCTTTTTCCCTCTTGGAGAAAAACAACTTTCCATAGGTATTTTTTCTCTATGCAGAAACATGCTTGAAATGCATAGGGAAAGCTAAAAACAATAAACGGTCATACTGAAACTGGCAGTTAAGCCAGAACCAGGATTGCCCTACCCTTTGTAGGGTGGATTGTACCCTACACACCTGCAGAGTTTCAGCCTCCTAGCTTTTTCCCTCTTGGAGAAAAACAACTTTCCATAGGTATTTTTCTCTATGCAGAAACATGCTTGAAATGCATAGGAAAGCTAAAACAATAAACGGTCATACTGAAACTGGCAGTTAAGCCAGAACCAGGATTGCCCTACCCTTTGTAGGGTGGATTGTACCCTACACACCTGCAGAGTTTCAGCCTCCTAGCTTTTTCCCTCTTGGAGAAAAACAACTTTCCATAGGTATTTTTTCTCTATGCAGAAACATGCTTGAAATGCATAGGGAAAGCTAAAAACAATAAACGGTCATACTGAAACTGGCAGTTAAGCCAGAACCAGGATTGCCCTACCCCTTTGTAGGGTGGATTGTACCCTACACACCTGCAGAGTTTCAGCCTCCTAGCTTTTCCCTCCTCTTTGGAAAAACAACTTTCCAGGTTATTTTTCTCTATGCAGAAACATGCTTGAAATGCATAGGGAAAGCTAAAAACAATGGGTTAACCAAACGGTTTTTTCCCCGGGGGGTTGCCCACCCCCTTT